>NW_015161997.1:231525-243896 GCF_001447785.1 Gekko japonicus | reverse complement strand
GTGTGGCCTTATGACACACTTCCGGTGATGTCAGGGGGTGTGGCCTTATGACACACTTCCGGTGATGTCAGGGGGTGTGTGTGGCATATGCTAATGAGTTATGCCAATGAGTTCCCCTAGCTTTTTTTCTACGAAACGACCCCTGGTCATCGGGTTGCTTGGCGAGGCAGCTGTCTGGCTGGCATACGACTTCTGCGCGACACAAATCACTTCGCACAACAATGCCAGTGACCTCGGGTGGGATCCGACCAGCTTTCCAGAGGCTCCCCTTTGACCATTCATAAGCCTTCTGCTGGTGATCCACGGGGCCTATGAGGATAAAAGCTATACAGGATGGGGGCTCTTGTAAGAGGAGAACTGGGTCTGCGTGAGAGAGCTGGCTGGATCCCACCCACACTTTCTGTAAACTGAGCCAAGGAAATCTGCAATTTCCCCCTGAAATAGTCCCAGCAAGCTCAGCCCCTTACCTGCTTTGCGTGTATCAGTGGAAGCGGCAGCGGGAGTAGCATCCCTTACTAGATCCAAATTGGTCTCATCTCTTCCTTCCCGTTCTTCAGGGATGACCATGCTGGCCTTCTCTCTGAAACGGCACAAACGGGGACATGTTCAGGACAGCTTCCCACTGTGAACAATTCAGGTCTGAGCTGCAATGTTCCCTCTAAGCTGTGGAGTCTTGTGAGCAGAAATTCTACTTTGTGAGCTGCTGGCACTAAAGTTGTGAGCGAGCGATTTGGCCACTGCATAAATTAGTTTGCTCGGGAGCCCTCCTCCTGAGCTAAGACAAAAAAACTGTGAGCTGGCTCACACCCACTCAGCTTAGAGGGGACACTGCTGAGCAGTCTGACGCTATAGCAGAGAGGCCAATCTCACACTTGCCACAGAGTCATACAAAAGGCTGCATGTACCCCATGTAGCAACAACAACACCAAGGGTAATTGAGCCCTGTGGTCGGCACCAGTTCGGACAATCAAGCACATACACCTGAGCCACAGAAGAACAGGTCAGCCAAATCAGACCCAAGTTCCTCTAGTTCAGTATCCCGTTTCCCGACAACATAGGTCTCAATCGAGCCACGCTTGCTTACAGCTGTGGACAGAGCTCCGTCCTCCATCAATGTTTCCAGAGCCCCTTTCAGCCAATTGCTTCATCTTGTGCCAATGACTTTAGTGTGCACGGGGTTTACCACCAAGTATCTCATGGCACAATTTTGTGAGTTCTCGGATCTCTATCACTGGAAAGACTGGGAACGGAACCTCGGATCTTTCGCAAGCAAAACACGTGCTCGGCCACTGAGCCACTGCCGTCTCCTGACTGCAGATGGGAAAACTGAAAACAGAAGTGTTGACAATGGTTTTGGTGGCATGATATCTGTACGTATTACCAGGATATGGAAGAATCATGTCTGTGTGCCAGCAGAGGGAAATATTATTCATCCAAACACCCCTGGATTTCCATGTGGTAGGTGCGTGTGTGGATTCATTTTTATCCGGGCAATACTTGGCTTGCCAGCTATAGGTAAAGGTAAAGGTTCCCTTGCTCGAAAGCCAGTCGATTCCGACTCTAGGGTTGTGGTGCTCATCTCCGTTTCAAAGTCAAAGAGCCAGCGCTGTCTGAAGACATTTCCGTGGTCATGTGGCCGGCATGACTAAACACCAAGGCGCATGGAACGCTGTTACCTTCCCACCGAAGTGGTCCCTATTTATCTACTTGCAGTTTCTTGCTTTGGAACTGCTAGGTTGGCAGGAGCTGGAACTAGAGACGGGAGCTCACTCCGTCATGCGGCACTCGGGTCTCGAACTGCTAAACTACCGACCTTCCACAGCTTGCAGTTCAGCGTCTTAACCACTTAAGCCCCGCAGCTCCTTTGCCAGCTATAGTCTTGTCTTAAAGCACTGCCTAATCAGACCCCCTGGACAAAACAAGGCTGGAGATCAGCCACCCTATCCTGTGCGGAAAGGTGACTTAAAAAAAATCTCTCCTTATATATAATTGAATAGTGGGTGCCAAAGTTCTAATTCTAAAATGCACTCCCTTAGTGTATGGCTGATGGCACTGCTCCTCAGCATATATCGCCACCAATCAGAAGGCAAAGCCCGCCCACACCACAACTGCTGCGACAACCTGGTCTTTTGCATATGGAAGCTGACTGGACTTCAGTCCATTCCACACCTCAAACTCCCCCCACCCACGCAAGGCAGTTGGGATTTTCAGTTGCATAACATACCTCATAGGGGAGAGGATAATGGATAACAATGGTTACCACTCTCCAGGTGAGGGCTACAGATAACTCAAACATACAAATGCTCTTCAGGTAGCAGAGACCAGTCCCTCCGGAGAAAACAGTGGACTCTGTCATTAAACCCTGCTGAGGTCGCCACAGGAAACTGACACTGTTTGCCCAAAGCCAGAGCACTCTCCCAGAGCCTCTTTCTAGATGCCGTTGTATTTATTTCCGCAACGGGCATTATTTCTAGTCATTATATAATACAAGAACCATCTCACACAGTACTGAGCTCTTTATACAAGCTGCTACCTTGGTAACATTGGGGGGGGGGGAGAACCCAGAAACTGCATAGCAACAAAGCTTTTTTCAAATCTCTAACCAGAGTCACAAATTCTTCAGCAGCGAATGGGCCATGCAATCTCCCTGATGCTGAACAAACAAGAAGGCTGCTCTGTAGCAGCTGGAAAAGCTACTGGACGACACATCACGCTTTGCTGAAAAAACAAAGCCGGCTGAGGTCTGCGATGCTTGTATGCAAGCTGCATGTTACCGAATGAGTTTCTCGAATGCTTCCTTTTCCTTCCTTAAGGTGGTCAGGTAGCGCTGCTCTTCCGTTGACCCTCCGTATATAAGGAAGTAAACCCTGCAAGGCAAAACACAAAGGTATCTCCCAACATGCAAGAGCCCACGCCTCCAAATACAAGAAAACTGCTATTTTTTGTCCTTAAAGGTAAAGGTTCCCTTGCTCGAAAGCCAGTCGAGTCCGACTCTAGGGTTGCAGTGCTCATCTCCGTTTCAAAGCCGAAGAGCCAGCGCTGTCCAAAGACGTTTCCGTGGTCATGTGGCCGGCATGACTAAACACCAAGGCGCACGGAACACTGTTACCTTCCCACCGAAGCGGTACCTATTTATCTACTTGCAATGTCTTGCTTTCAAACTGCTAGGTTGGCAGGAGCTGGAACCAGAGACGGGAGCTCACTCCGCCATGCGGCAACCCGGGTCTCAAACTGCTGAACGACTGACCTTCCACAGCCTGCAGTTCAGCGTCTTAACCACTTGTCCTTGTTTATAGGTAAATTTGACATTATGGATTTAAGTTGCAGTTTTCACAAAAAAAGCACTTTAGCAAACACTAGGAACATCTGCTTGTCAGGACCCACAGTCAATCACTTCAGCACACACTGGAATGCCAGGCCTATCGTTACAGTCCCAGGACATATCTCCTACCCCCCTGGGTTGTCATTCTACTCTGGAGCCAGTTATTCCAGTCCCAGAACACTCCTGCTAACCCCCAGGGACTGTCATTCCACTCTGGGGCCTGTCATTCCAGTCCCAGAACACTCCTGCTATGCCCAGAGGCTGTCATTCCACTCTGGGGCCTGTCATGCCAGTCCCAGGACACATCTCCTACCCTCCTGGGCTGTCATTCCACTGTGGGGCCTGTCATTCTAGTCCCAGAGCAGTGTATTTGGGACCAGAGACCTTAATGGAAAATCCATTCCTTGTGTGGGTAGCAGGGGGTGTGGGTCCCCTCCTACAGTGTAGTCTCATGTAAAATACAGCATGGACCTGTGGGCATCTTTGGAATTCTGATGGGGGGTGCAACAAAATTGCTGCCTTGGGATATGAAACCAACCACAGAATGGCAGCTGTGGTTGGTGGAGGCAGAGAAGAAGTCCAAGAGCATGGGGGAAGAGGGGTAATTTTTAAAAAGATCCCAGGAAAGATATGAGTTCTGGTGGCTGCTGCCTGCCCTAAGCTAAGCCTCCATCTCCAGTACTTTGGTTTGTGTGAGGATGGAGGTAGATTTTTTTTTGGGGGGGGGGGAATATTTCTGCTGAATCTGCCTCCCTTGCTCTTCCAAAATGAACAAAACTACTGCAATAGTGCGAGTCACGATTTGTAATAATAATGATAACTTGTCCTAAGTGTATACAAAATTCCAACAATACAGTAACATTTATTTCCTAAACATTGTGTCTAACAGATCCCTTCATCTGTTAGACACAATGTTTAGGAAATAAATGTTACTGTATTGTTGGAATTTTGTATACACTTAGGACAAGTTATCATTATTATTACAAATTGTTACTTGCACTATTAGGAGCTGCGGTGGCTCAAGTGGTTAAGACGCTGAACTGCAGGCTGTGGAAGGTCGGTAGTTCAGCAGTTCGAGACCCAAGTGTGCCGCATGACGGAGTGAGCTCCCGTCTCTAGTTCCAGCTCCTGCCAACCTAGCAGTTCGAAAGCAAGAAACTGCAAGTAGATAAATAGGTACCACTTCGGTGGGAAGGTGACAGCGTTCCGTGTGCCTTGGTGTTTAGTCATGCCGGCCAAATGGCCACGGAAACGCCTTCGGACAGTGCTGGCTCTTCGGCTTTGAAACGGAGATGAGCACCGCAACCCTAGAGTCGGACTCGACTGGCTTTCGAGCAAGGGAACCTTGACCTTTACCTTTTACTTGCACTATTGCAGTAGTTTTGTTCATTTCGGCTTAAATCATACTGCTAACCCCTTATTCCATTTGTATCCCTTGCTCTTCCAGCATGGCATGCTTTGGGGATCGGCTGGGCCCTCGTTTCAGTTCGGGGGATTCTCTAGTTGGAATTGGAATGGCCGATTTGGCTTTAAGTATTTTGGTTTGTGTGAGGACGGAGGTGGATTCGGGGGGGGAATATTTTTGTGCAAATAAACCACTTGCATTTATTATTCCGTTGTTATTTAGACGTATGAGCATGGCATGGCAGACATATAATGGCAGGCCCCCTGAGAAAAACATTGCCCCCCCCCCCGAGCAAAGCGTTGTTAGCTACGGGGCTGGGTTTAATCCCTGGCCCCTCCCGCTAAAGTGACCAGGGAGGAGGGGGACACAACGTTCCTTTGCCTGAGATCCTGAAGCACAGCTGCCACTCAGATGAGGCAGTGCTGACCTCCATAGACCAACCATCAGGCTCTGTAGAAGGCCACTCTGTGTGTTCAAAAGAGGGATGAACCTGATTTCCCGTGCTGAAGGGACATCACGTGTTTCCCTCCCTGTCCCCACGCCACAACCAGACCAGGAAGAATAAATCATGCAGAGAAATAACTACATCATACAGTTTTCCTTCATTTTCATGGGCTGGAAAACCCACTTTTGTAGAACATGGGGGGAGCGGTGAGAAATGAGAGATAATTACAGTTCTTTCGCTGCAGAGTCTAAACAGTCCCACGAGCATGAGAACCAGGGGTCATTTCCTGCAGGAGCGCACCGGAGCGGAGCTCCGGCAGTAAAGAGCCCAGGGGGCGGGCACATGCAACAAGCCCCGCCCCCTGCTCCCAGCAGCCCTCAGTCAGAGCAAGAAGCAGCCAGATAAGCTGCAGAGCCCGCCCCCCCCAGTCCCAAACAGTCCAGTGGCACCTTTAAGACCAAGTTTTATTCAGGTACAAGCTCTCCCTCCTCTGCGAGGACAGATCTGCACGTTCCCCCCCGCCCAATAGCTAGTGATCCAAAACAGTCCAGTGGAGCCTGAGTGGTGGGTGTTGCCTTCTGACACACTTCTGGTGATGTCAGGGGGTGTGGCACATGCAAATAAGTTATGCCAATGAGTTATGCTAATGAGCTCCTGGACCTCTTTTTCTACAAAATGACCCCTGAATTGAGAACAATCCCTTTTTTGGATGGGGGGGGCGGCGGTGCCTGCTCACGACAACATACCTCAAAGGCTTCCCAGGCCTGCTGGCCTTGTAAATCTCCAACTGGCGGACGAAACTTAGCTCCGCATCGTACAGGACAATGTACCTGGGTTCCACCTCGTGCACGACTCGCGTGAGGGCGTAGGGGTCGCTGCAGCCGCTCAAAGGATGAATAATAGTCAGCGGCTCCTTTAAGACCCCGTAACAAGATTCCGAGGGCAGGTCCAGTGGGAAGTCGCTGGGTCTGGCTTCCCCACTGCTCTCTTGGCCGCTACCAACCTCCTCATAGGAGTCTCGGTCCTCCACGGTATCCTGTTCGCACTTGCCCACCATCTGCGTGAGCGTCAGCTCTCGCTTCCTCTTGCTTTTATTTGGCTTTGAAGACTGCTTTTTGGCCCTTTTCGGCCGAGGTTCTCCAGCATCCCTGCCCCGGTACTCGGCTGCCTTCCCGTCCCTCAGGAACGCTTCGCTGGCTTCCTTGTCCTTTCCAAAGGTTTTGTGGTAGAGTCTCATCAGAAAAGCCTCGGCCCCCGCAACGATATACTCCTTCAGCTGAGCACACGTTCGGTCATCCCCTGCGCAGATCAGCGTCCGTCCTGCGGGTCAGAAACAGAGGCTCTCTTTTACAGGATGGCAAAAATATCGTGGGTCCCCTCCTCCCTCCACCCAGAAAGACAAAAGAACTTTGTTTTTTTAAATCTGGGGGAAGTTAATCTCTCTCTGTTTTTTAATCTAGCTGCTCAAATGAATAAAAAGGTAAAGGTTCCCTTGCTGGAAAGCCAGTCGAGTCCGACTCTAGGGTTGCGGTGCTCATCTCCGTTTCAAAGCTAAAGAGCCAGCGCTGTCCGAAGACGTTTCCGTGGTCATGTGGCCGGCATGACTAAACACCAAGGCGCACGCAACGCTGTTCCCTTCCCACCGAAGTGGTCCCTATTTATCTACTTGCAATTTCTTGCTTTCGAACTGCTAGGTTGGCAGGAGCTGGAACTAGAGACGGGAGCTCACTCCGTCATGTGGCATCTCTGGTCTTGAACTGCTGAACTGCTGACCCTCCACAGCCTGCAGTTCAGCATCTTAACCACTTGAGCCACCGCAGCTCCAGCTCAAATGAATAGAGACAGACATCTGTTGTGCCTTGGGGCACTTTTCTGGTTTTCCCACCTGCTCCTATGGGGCTGAATCCTGCCAGTGATTTCCACAGACAGGAAGGGAGGGTGGAGTTTCCCCTTCCCTTTTTTTGAACCCGGACTCCACCCCATGCGGTTCTTAGGACCTCCCTGTCCGCCCAAAGCAGCACTTTCGCGAGACTGGTAGGCTGCATCAGGAGAGGAAAGGCGGAGAAGTTCCATTCAGCTAATGGAAACGCCTTCTGCCAGCCTTCTGGATGGAACCCCCATCGTTCAACCCGGTGGACAGTTGGCACCCCACACGGTAGACCAACCTCCTGAAACAGCTGCACCACCCTCCAGTGGATATTCCACTTAGCCAGCACAGTTAACAGCCACTGGTGGATCTGTCCTCGAGGAATGGCCTAATCCCTTTCTAAAGACATCGGAGTTAGTGGTTGTCACGACATCCCTCGGCAGTGCGTTCCCACAAGTTGATTATGCACTCTATTTCCCATCCACTTGGCAGTGCGTTCCCACAAGTCAATTATGTACTCTATTTCCCATACAAGCTGTTGGGAGCAATGTTCCCTCTAAGCTGTGGAGCCTTGTGAGCATAAATTCTACGTTGTGAGCTACTGGCATTAAAGTTGTGAGCGAGCGATTTGGCTGCTGCATAAATTAGTTTGCTCTGGAGCCCATCCTTCCTGAGCTAAGACAAAAATGTGTGAGCTGGAGTCTAAAAAACTGTGAGCTAGCTCACACTAACTCAGCTTAGAGGGAACACTGGTTGGGAGTTTTCTATTCTTGCATCCGATGGAATTGAATTTTAACTGTTTTATCTTTTTATACTGTATGCACTATGTGACTTCTGTAAGCAGCCCTGAGCACGTTCGCGGGGAAGGCGGGGTATAAATACAATTAGATAAAAAATAAAATGAATAAAATCCACTTGGCAGTGCATTCCACAAGTCGGTTATGTACTTTATTTCCCATCAACTTTACTGGCGGCCTCCTTGAGTGCTAGTATTTTTGTGGGAAGATGAAAAAGTGCGTCACCAGGAAGTCCTGTTTGAGGATACTGACTTTCAGGGCTATTTTTGGGCAGGAACGCACAGGAACGGAGTTCCAGCTGGCTCCCAAGTTGGCCACGCCCAGCAGGAACTCATGAGCATAATAAGCCACACCCAACAGCAGAAACTCATTAGGATTGGCTACATTAGGGGTGTGGCCTAACATGCAAAGGAGTCCCTGCTACAAAAAAAGGCCCTGGGTTTTGACCACAAACAAGGTAAACAGAATAACAAGCAAAAGGTGGGTGTGGCTGGATGACCACACTTCTGGTAACATGGGGGTGTGGCCTAATGTGCCAATGAGCTGTGCTGTCAGGGGTGTGGCCCAATAGGCTAATGAGTTCCTGCTGTTGGGTGTGGCCTATTATGCTAATGAGTTCCTGCTGGGCTTGTTCTACAAAAAGAGCCCTGCTGACTTTGCTACGGCTGCTTGTGAAAGGGTCACGTTTGTGCAGCAGCAGCAGCAGAAGGCCCTTCCGGCTCAGAGAGGACTGTCTCTCCCCAACAATACAGACACTGGCCCTTTCAGCACAACAATCCTACCCCTTACACAGCCAGTTTCTCTGGCCCTGCCAGAGATCCACATGAACAATCTTAATGTGTGAAGTGAACAAAACCCACTTGGGGAAGGGTGCCGGTTCTCAGGTTAAGGGAAAGATACAGGCTTCGGCAACCCCAAAAAACTCAACTCAACCCAGCCATGAACTCACCAGCTGTAACCTCTCCGTCAGGGCTCTACTGGTAGCAGGAGCTCCTTTGCTTACAGAGCTCTTCTTACTGGGGCTACTGTAAGCTCTTGGGGGATTGGCTAAACTAGGGGTGTGTGGCCTAATATGCAAAGGAGTGCCTGCTACTAGTAGAGCCCTGCGGGCTGTCTGAAGAGTTACTGAGTTAATAATGTGAGCTGCTGTGAGCGGTTAAGAAAATTATATACTCTTTTTTTTAAAAAAACACTGAAATAGCCATTGGCCACTGAGAGAAACTGGGGGAAACAACAGACTTATGCGCGCTCCCCACTATGCCTTCGAAACCAACCACCACCCCCAGCAGTGGTCAAGTACTTCTATGTTCGCCTCCCCGTTCCGCACCTGGCCCACCGAGAGCTTCGCTATTGGCGTTCTCCGTCTCAATCTCCTTGAGCACCTCTCTCAGGGCTTCCCACTTGGGATTGCTTTCCAATATCAATTCCCTTCTCTGCCCTGAAACACAACAGAGAGGAGAAAAGTCAATTTTTGCATGCAGGCTTGCATAATTATCAGCCTTACATGTTTTATGGGAACGATCTTGGGATTGCAAACAACACACAGTTGAAAAGAGAAATGTGGAATGACGTCTGTCGTCTGTTCCCCCCCCCTAAGAATGTGAGTATCTCTGGTGACTTTTAAACGACACAAAGGGATCCGTACAGCAGTTGGACCAGCCTTATTGGGTAGTTTAGCTGCAAAGTACAGGTGGAAAGCAATGCAGTATAGTTGTTGGCACGCCAGATTCCAGTCCTCAGAAAGCCATCAACCTCACTAGGTGACTCTGGGTCAGTTGCACACATTCAGGGTCGTTGTGGAGATAAAACAGAGAAGGGAGAACCAGGTACACCGCTCTGAGCTCCCTGGGTAGATAGAAGCCCATACAAGACTATGGTTTCTGGTTCAGTTTGGAGGCAAGTTCAGATGTGTGAGAACCAGTGTTTTCCAGTTGGGCTATCACAACAAATGGCGGACAATCCACAGCTAAGAACAAACAGAGGGAAGTGGAGCAGAAGGAGAAGAGATTGGATTTATACCCTGCCCTTCACTTGGAGTCTCAGAGCGGCTTACAAACTCCTTTCCCTTCCCCTCCCCACAACAGACACCCTGTGAGGTGGGTGGGCCTGAGAGAACTCTGACAGAAACTGCTCTTTTTCAAGGACAGCTGTGCCAGAGCTTGTGACTGACTCAAGGTCACATCAGCAGGTGCAAGTGGAGGAGTGGGGGAATCAAACCCGGTTCTCCCAGATTAGAGTCCGCGCACTTAACCACTACACCAGACAAAAGGGAAGCACACGGCATGTCCGCAATGGTCCGAGCATGAATTGCCTCTTATGTCCAAATGGGGTAACCATCATTTTTTTTAATGCCAAAGTTTGCTGTACCTTTTTCTTCCCCATCATCTGGTTTTCCAGAAGCTTTTATTTTCTTATTTTCTTTGTTATCTAGAAGACGATAAACTCGGCCCCGAGCATTTAGGAACAGAGAAGTACTAGAATCAAGAAAAAGCCAGCCTAGGGGATGAAGAGAGGTGAAAATATTAGACGTCGTAAATACCTACCAGGTTTCATGGCTCCCACTTCTTTTCTAACTGTTCCACTGAAGCCATGGTGCTCAGACCAAAAAAAGAGCCACCTAAGCTTCATTTCAACTTGCAGTCGTGAGTTGCACAGGTTAGTCGTGTCAATTTCAGCCGTTCTTTGTTCAGTCGATCCTCTAAGGCCCATCAGATTAGAATTCTAGTCCTGTCCATTTAAGTCACACTGATCTTGGCAGATCTAAGAACCCTAAACCTTTTTCTTCCCCATCATCTGGTTTTCCAGAAGCTTTTATTTTCTTATTTTCTTTGTTATCTAGAAGACGATAAACTCGGCCCCGAGCATTTAGGAACAGAGAAGTACTAGAATCAAGAAAAAGCCAGCCTAGGGGATGAAGAAAGGTGAAAATATTAGCCGTTGTAAATACCTACCAGGTTTCATGGCTTCTACTTCTTTTCTAACCGTTCCACTGAAGCCACGGTGCTCAGACCAAAAAAGAGCCACCTAAGCTTCATTTCAAATTGCAGCCGTGAGTTCCACAGGTTAGTCGTTTCAATTTCAGCCGTTCTTTCTTCAGTCTAAGGCCCATCAGATTTGAATTCTAGTCCTGTCCATTTAAGTCACACTGATCTTGGCAGATCTAAGAACCCTAAGCAGGGTCAGCCCTGGTTAGTACTTGAACAGGAGACCCCCAAAGGATCACTACACAGAAGCAAGCGATGGCAAACCACTTCTGAACATCTCTGGCCTTGAAAACTCTACGGGGTTGCCATAAGGGGGCTGCAACTGCTGGACAGCACTTGACACGCACACCATGTGCAGACTGCTCCAAAAGACCTGGTGAAATTAAAAAGTCTCCCACCCCGGCCCCATTTCTGAAAGGAGATATGTGGGGTCTCCAGGAAAGAAAGGCAAAGACAGAGGAAGTTTGGCTTCTGTTTTATGAGGACCTGGCATTAAAAAAAAAAAAGATGGTAAAGCTTCGAAAACCAAAACATGACCTAGTACTCCAGAATGGTTAAGAACAATCTGGCACAAAACGTTAATGAATAAATAAACTTAAGAATTATCATGTATAAATATTTATGGAAGAACAAAAGGATATAAATCTGCATTGCGTATTCAGCACTAGCAACCATTTATTGATTAATGGAACCAGACAAAGTGAACAACGCAGGGGTCATATCCTGCGGGAGCGCACAGGAGCGCAGCTCTGGCAGTAAGGAGCCCAGGGGGTGGGCACATGCAGCAAGCCGTGCCCCCTGCTCCTGGCAGCCCTCAGTCAGGCCATAAGGAGTTTTGACAACAAACAAGGTAAACAGAATAACAAGCAAAAGGTGGGTGTGGCTGGATGACCACACTTCTGGTAACATGGGGGTGTGGCCTAATGTGCTAATGAGCTGTGCTGTCAGGGGTGTGGCCTATTATGCTAATGAGTTCCTGCTGGGCTTTTTCTACAAAAAGAGCCCTGAATTATCATGTATAAATATTTATGGAAGAACAAAAGGATATACATCTGCATTAAGTATTCAGCACTAGCAACCATTTACTGATTAACGGAACCAGGCAAAGAGAACAACGAATGTACAAGAAAGTAACACAGACTTAGATGTGACTGGGACTTTGTTTAATAAAGGTGGGGTTTTGTCTTCTTACAGGAATAAATAAAATAATAATAAGTAACAATAACAATAATAATAATAGAAAAGATGGTACCTTGTGCAGAGTTTCAGGGACCAATTTTAAGTCACGGAAGGGGAGACTACTGTGGACCCTTCAGGGGAGCAGCCCAGCGGGGGCAGGCACAGGAGACGGGCAGACCCGCCTGGCCTAGTGGGAAGGGAGGCAGAGCACCCCGGAGGGGTGGGGAGGAAGGACCACAGCCCGATGGGAGGCGGGACGGCTGCCTTTTAAATGGAGGCATTAGAGACGGGCCGAGGGGGAAGCTGCTGGCCTGCCCAGGCGCGGCGCTAAGGGATGAGCACAACAGGGAGGTGGGAAAACTAGGTGACGCA
>NW_015161997.1:225848-230507 GCF_001447785.1 Gekko japonicus | reverse complement strand
TCCCTACACTTTCTTAAACCACTTTTAAAGCAATCTAAGTTAACAGGCACTGCCACGCCTTACAGCAGCAAATTATAGTGTTGTGTGGAAAAAGTTAATATTATTTACTATTACATTCTTTTCCTGCCTGTCTTCCAAGAAGCTCAGAGGAACACACAGTTAAAAAGAAAGTGCAGCTCTCAGAAGAGGCTGCGTATATCTAAAAATAAATTAATATACCGTAGTTCTCCACTCTTCCATTTTATCTTAACAATATGGTGCGGTTGGTTAAGCTGAGAGAAAGAGAGAGACAGACTCTACCCAGTAAGCTCCATGGCAAATGGGGATCTGAACCTGTAATTCCCCAGGCCTTGTCTCACCAGTTTTTTTGTCTCTCAGGAATCTGCAGTTCATCAACTTTATTGGACACCCCCAAGTTTGAGGGTGTCCAATAAAGGGTCTGGAGAGGGAGAATAAGTCTCTTCTTCCCACCCAGACCTCATTTTATAATGTGGAAGCTGTCTGGTGTGATCAAGCACTGCCAATTCCTTAGAACACCCATGGCAGGGTGCTTCCACCAGCCCTCACCCACTCTCCGAGCAGCCCAGTACTGGAGCAGAACAGTCCAAACGTACAATCCAAAACAGGACAATAAGGACAGATTATGTCAGCAGGGTCTGCTCATCTGCATACCCAAATCTCAACTTCTTTGTGCGCAAAATTCATTCTTGTCCCTCTACAATCTCACTCAGTAACACTGAATTATTTGCTCCTCCTGACTTTTGGGGTTCACTCGATCCAGTCAGTGCAGATAGACGGATTCTGATGCAGCACAATGCTATTGGTCCTAGCACACAACAGCCAAACACATAAAGTTGATTTCATTGTTAACAAGCGTACGATAAGCCTGCCAGGGTCTTGGAGAGATAATAAAACACGCTTTTATGTAAAAACATAGCTGAACTAATAACAGATGTCTCGGTCCTTCATTTAAAAAAAAAAGAGAGAGGATACAGACTTCCTTTTCCTAAACAAAATGCAGCTGGCGGGAAGATAGAAAAAGAATCCAGCCAGAGAGAGCCTTGGCTGGCTCACGCCCCACAACATTCATTACCCTGCAGACAGGCTATCATCCCGAAAACAGATGCACAGTCTGCAGAGCCAGCCACCAAATTAATGAAATCGAGCAAAGACTACGATTAAAGGTGGTGGTGGGGAGACATCCTGCCAAGCGCTGGGCAGCTCTGCACCGGATGGCAACAGAAAGAACAAAAACAACACAATAGTGGGGCACACCAGCAGTGTTCCCTCTAAGCTGTGGAGTCTTGTGAACAAAAATTCTACTTGGTGAGCTACTGACATTAAAGTTGTGAGCGAGCGATTTGGCTGCTGCATAAATCAGTTTGCTCTGGAGCCATCCCTTCCTGAGCTGAAACAAAAATGTGTGAGCCGGAGGCTAAAGAACTGTGAGCTAGCTCACACTTGACTCAGCTTAGAGGGAACACTGCACACCAGCCAGAGCCCCGGGTGGAGTCAGGATTCCAACCAAGAATCCGGCACAAACACCTGAACTAAGCCCCGGGTGGCATGTAGGACGGTGACCAGAGCCAGGTGCCAAGTGTCCCTGAGTGTGCATGGAGCAACTCTTCCTCACTGTCACTTCGTCATGCATGTACCTTGGATTAGAAGGAGGTAAAGGTAAAGGTAAAGGTAAAGGTTCCCTTGCTCGAAAGCCAGTTGACTCCAACTCTAGGGTTGCGGTGCTCATCTCCGTTTCCAAGCCGAAGAGCCAGCACTGTCCGAAGACGTTTCCGTGGTCATGTGGCCGGCATGACTAAACACCAAGGCGCACGGAATGCTGTTCCCTTCCCACCGAAGTGGTCCCTATTTATCTACTTGCAATTTCTTGCTTTCGAACTGCTAGGTTGGCAGGAGCTGGAACTAGAGACAGGAGCTCACTCCGTCATGCGGCACCCGGGTCTCGAACTGCTGAACTACCGACCTTCCACAGCCTGCAGTTCAGCGTCTTAACCACTTGAGCCACCGCAGCTCCAGAAGGAGGTACAAGGTTCAAAGACCCGTCTGCTGCATGTTTAAGCCACCCTTCCTCCAAGAAGCTCAGAGGGGTGTACACCTTACCCCCTCCTCCTTTTTTATCCTCACAACAACCCTGTGATGTCGGTCGCTCTGAGAGTGTGACTGGCCCAAGGTCACCCAAGAAGCTGCCATGGCACAGTGGGGATTTGAACTCGGCTCTCCCCAGTACTAATCCATCAATTCAACCATTACAGTATGCTCTACTTTTTAGAGATTCAACCCCAGTGTGCCTGTCACTCATTGGGTGGGTGGTGTGTCCACTAGAGGCATGGACACGATTTGCTCTCTCCAAATTGCTTTCAGTGGGGTGCGCATTCCCACCTCCCATTCTCAGACTCAAGTGTTATGAGTACTGCATTTAAATTGACTGCAAACTTTCTGAGCAGCCAGTTCAGGAGGCAATAGGTTTAAAAGACATAAAAAGCATTAACAGAAGAACCGTATTCCTTTCCCTGTAACTTAACAGCCCACAAGCCATTCGTCAAAGTATTTTAATTTGCAACTGCACAGATATGTATGGCTAGATCACATGTGCACTTTTAACATCTTGCCTGATAGCAAAATCTTTAGTTTCTGCTGTTCGGAAATGTTCTGTAGGTGGTGAGTCCAGGGAAATCTTGCCTGATAGCAAAAACATTAGTTTCTGCTGTTCAGAAATGTTCTGTAGGTGGTGAGTCCAGGGAGTAATATATTGGTTGCAAAGTGAAATATAACAGGAACAGCTCAAAAGGATGTGGGCAACTGAATCAACTTGATCCTTACAGTAAATACAAAAATGTTTCTCAGGGGATTCTATTAAAATGGCCCTTCATCTCAGCAGAAGGTAACATATTGCATCTAAGTAACAGTATTTTGGAACTGTTAAAAAGAAATATTTAGACTAGGGATGGGCACAAACCAATTCATGAACCCCAGTTTGGCAAGAACCAGGGGATCAGGAGACTGGTTCATCCCACGAACCTCCATGTTTTCATGGATGCTCATGGGCAGGTTCAGAAGTGAGCTCCGAAGGCATTTAGATGCTATCAGAGCCCACCACTGGCCCATGGCCCAACCAAACTGGGCCTATAAATGCCTTTGGAGCCCACCTCCTGGTTGGGCTGGCCCAACTGAGCTCACAGAGCCTTATATGCCCTTATATGGGCAGGCCCCAACCAGATGTGGGCGCCAAAAGCCTATAATAGCCTTCAGAGCTCACTTCGGGAGCTCAGTCGGGCTTGGCCCGATTCAGAAGTTGGGCTCCAAAGACATTTAAATGCCTTTGGGGCTCACTCAGATCAGGATGGTGGGCTCAGACAGCATTTAAATGTCTCTGGGGCTCGCTTCCGGTTGGGCAAGTCCAACTTGGAAGTGGGCTCCAAAGGCATTTAAAAGGCTCCAGAGCTCACCCGGATTGGCCGTAGTGGCCTCTGAGGGCATTTAAATGCCTTCAGAGTTCACTTTCTGGTGGCCCCCCCCACGAACATCCGAAGCACGAACTGGTTCGTGCAATGGAGAAGTTTCTGGAAGTTTGTAGTTGGGGGGGAGGGAGCACAAATCTCCATGAACTTCTATTTTTCCAGTTCATGCCCATCCCAAATTTAGACAGTTTGAACATTTTCTGTTAAAATAAATGGAAGTAAATAGGGGAGCATTTCCAATCAGCTTTAAATGTTATAACTTACAAGAACAGATGGTGGCTGGCATCACTGTTCATACACAACAAAATGCCTCTTCTAAGATGCAGTGCAGTGGTTAGAGTCATAGAATGACAGAATCATAGAGTTGGAAGGGACCTCCAGGATCATCTAGTCCAACCCCCTGCACAATGCAGGAAATTCACAAACACCTCCCCCCCCAGACATACCCACAGTGACTGCTATTCCAAGCCCAGGAGATGACAAAAAACCTCCAGGATCTCCAGCCAATCTGGCCTGGAGAAAAATTGCTTCCTGACCCCAAGGTGGCAATCAGCATTTCCCTGGGTGTGGAAGAAAGGGCCACAAGAACTAAGCACTGAGGCATCCCTTCCTGGTCTCTCACGATCTGCCTAAGTTCACAGAATCAGCATTGCTGACAGATGGCCATCTAGCCTCTGTTTGAAAACCTCCAAAGAAGGAGAGCCCACCAGCTCCTGAGGAAGCCTGTTCCACTGAGGAACAGCTCTGTTAAGAAATTCTTCCTAATGTTTAGCCAAAAACTCTTCTGATTTAATTTCAAACCGTTGGTTCTGGTCTGACCTATTGGGGCAACAGAAAACAACTCCGTACCATCCTCTATATGACAGCCTTTCAAGTACTTGAAGATGATTATCATATCACCAGGCTAAACATGCCCAGCTCCTTCAATCTTTCCTCATAGGACTTGGTCTTCAGACCCCTCACCATCTTCATTGTCCTCCTCTGGACATGTTCCAGCTTGTCTATATTCTTCTTAAATTGTGGTGCCCAAAACTGTTCATAATACTCTAGGTGAGGTCTAACCAGAGCAGCGTCACGGGCTGGGGTGCCGGTCAGAGGGAGTCCAAAAACAGGCCAAGGTCGGGAGCCAGGAAGACAGTGCAAAGTCCCCCCCCCACCTCCCACACACACACACTACAGGAAG
>NW_015161997.1:207914-223152 GCF_001447785.1 Gekko japonicus | reverse complement strand
TTTCGCACATACTACTGCCAAGACAAGTCTCCCCCATCCTATAATTCTGCTTTTGATTTTTCCTACCTAAATGCAGAACTTTACATTGAAATTCATATTGTTTTAGCCCAGTTTTCCAGCCTGTCAAGATGATCCTGTATCCTGACTCTGTCCTCTACCATATTTGTTTTTTCGCACATACTACTGCCAAGACAAGTCTCCCCCATCCTATAATTCTGCTTTTGATTTTTCCTACCTAAATGCAGAACTTTACATTGAAATTCATATTGTTTTAGCCCAGTTTTCCAGCCTGTCAAGATGATCCTGTATCCTGACTCTGTCCTCTACCATATTTGCTACCCCTCCCAATTTAGTATCATCTGCAAATTTAATAAGCATTCCCTCTATTCCTTTATCCAAATCATTGATAAAGATGTTGAACAAAACAGGTCCCAGGACAGATTCTTGAGGCACTCCACTTGTCACTCCTCTCCAAGATGATGAGGAACCCTTCACAAGCACTCTTTGGGTGCGATCTGTCAACCAGTTACAGATCCACCGAACAGTCACAGGATCCAAACCAGATCGTACCAATTTGACAACAAGATTACGTGGAACCTTATCAAAGCCTTACTGAAATCAAGATAAACTATGTCTACAGCATTACCCCGATCCAGCAAAGCAATAACTTTCTCAAAAAAAGAGATAAGGTTAGTCTGACATGACTTGTTCTTGAGAAACCCATGCTGGCTCTTAGTAATCACAGCTGTCCTTTCTAAATGCTCAAGGACAGTCTGTTTGATTATTTGTTCTAAAACCTTCCCAGGTATAGACATCAAGCTGACGGGCTGCTAGTTACCTGGATCCTCCTTTCTCCCTTTCTTGAAAACTAGGATCTGGGAGACCCAGGTTCAAATCTCCCCTCTGCCATGAATAGTCTGCTGGGCCACTTACTCGCCCTTGACTTAACTTATCTCACCGGGTTGCGTTGTAAGGATGAAATGGAGAAGAAAAGTGCAAAGAAAAGTGGAGTATAAATACCTATTAAGTATATGGGAGGGACTTGACAGCAGCACATGTGAAAGGGATCTGGGTGTTCTGGTTGATCACAAGCTAAACATGAGCCTGCAGTGCGATGTGGCTGTGAAGAAAGCTAATGCAATCTTCGGATGCATTAACAGAAGCCTTGTGTCCAGATCAAGGGAGGTGGTAGTTCCGCTCTATTCTGCTATGGTCAGGCCTCACCTGGAGTCCTGTGTCCAGTTTTGGGCACCACATTTTAGGAAGGATGTTGACAAGCTCCAGCGTGTCCAGAAGAGGGCAACCAGGATGGTGAGGGGGTTGGAATCCAAGTCTTATGAGGAAAGGCTGAAAGAGTTGGGTATGTTTAGCCTGGGAAAGAGAAGGCTTAGAGGGGACATGATTGCAGTTTTCAAGTATTTGAAGGGCTGTCATGTAGAAGAGGGAGCAGATCTATTCTCTCTTGCTCCGGATTGCAAGACTAGATCTAATGGGTAGAAATTACAAGGGAGTCGATACCGGCTAAATATCAGGAGAAACTTCCTAACTGTAAGAGTGGTTGAGCAGTGGAACAGTCTGCCTCGGGAGGTGGTGGATGCTCCTTCGCTGGATGTTTTTCAAGCGGAGGCTGTAGGACCCCCTTTCGGGTATGTTGTAGGGCTATCTTTCAGCGATGCTCCTGCAGAGTGCAGGGGGTTGGACTAGATGACCTGCAAGGTCCCTTCCAACTCTAACATCCTATGATTCTATGCACAGTTCTCCAAAAACCAGTCAAGAATGCTTCTTTCATAATTCCTGAAATCTGCTGAAACCCATAGGACGAATCAGTTAAGGTAACGTGTGATTTACCTTGTCAAAAGACTTGCCAATGGCATTTTCCAGTGATAGATCCTCCACTTCCAGGGCAGGGTTACAATGCTTTAATTCTTTCAAACAAGCATTCAGGATGTCCAGTATTGAACTCTGGATGGCGCGCATGGCTGGGGTCATGTTCACATGTAATTCCACCACTTCTGGCTTGTGTTGCTCTAAAAAGGAGTGCACTGCAACATGAAACCTGGGGTGAGGGCAGTGGGAGAGAGACATTATGGAGCGCTTTTAAGATGCTGTGCATAAATCCACACGGCCAGGGGGGTCTCCTTTTCAACAAACTGCAAAAAGGCAGCCTTATTTCTATGAAGATGCCGCCTTTCTATCACCTTGCATTGATAAAAGCAGAACAGCTCTCAAAACAGCGCGACCCCACAAGGACAGCGTGGAATTCTGAGGCAATGCTGGACTAGTCACACAGCTTGCTGTGATTCAGTTAACCTATCCTACCTTGCAGGGCTGTTGTGAGGATAAAAAGGGAAAGGGAGAATCGTTTAGATAGCCCTGAGTTCCTAGGAGGATGTGCAGAATAAAAAGGGCTAGATAGATCAGAGAACATCTGTCAGGCAGTTGACTTTGACAGCCAGAAAGCATCGACCCGCTAAGGGGCTTTGTGGGATAGCAGTATAACAGCCCCATCCAATGAAGGGAGTGTAGTTTGTGTTCAAAGATGTCTCCTGAACTATCTGCAATGCCCCATTTATATGGGATGTTCCCCAGTAATGAAAGTTCCAGGTCTCACTGGCCACAGAGCACAAAGCTAGAAATGCTCTGCTAATCCAAAACAAAGGAATGAGCACAAGAGATGCTCTTTCCGGCTCAGCATGGCATATGCAAAAAGAGACTGCACAGAACAGCATAGTACCCGAGGCCACTGCTTTCCCTCACCTGCACTCTTCAAACGGTGCACAGAAAACTTCCAAATCACATGTTGTTTGCCTTGCCCCTTCAGTATGGTTTGGTGCCCAACCTCCTGATCAGATTTTATCAAATGATTTTTTAAAAAAACATAATAAACCTAGTTTTTCCCCCCCACTTGAAAAACTGTTCTCAGGAGGGCGGGAAGATGGCTTCATAACTGACAGAAGGGCCAGCCAATTGGCACCAATGCTCCCTCTAAGCTGTGGAGTCTTGTGAGCAAGAATTCTACTTTGTGAGCTACTGGCATTACAGCCGTAAGTGAGCGATTTGGCTACTGCTTAAATCAGTGTGCTCTGGAGCCATCCTCCCTGAGCTAAAACAAAAATGCGTGATCCGGAGGCTAAAAACCTGTGAGCTAGCTCACACTAACTCAGCTTAGGGGGAACGCTGATTGCTACTGCACAACGTTGCTTCACCAGCAAATCTGAATGGATTTTCCCTGAGCTCCATTTGAATGGCTGGGGAACAGAAGATTGTATGTCTGACCAAAACTTTATTATTTAAATTATTTTAATGCCAACTCTCAATGGCAAACTTGCACAGCAGGGGACAGTAAAACAACAACAAATCACTTTCAGTTCGCCTACGTTTCCCCAGCAAACTCAGTGCTAACATTACGTTTACTCAGGGCTATTTTGGGGCAGGAACGCACAGGAACGGAGTTCTGGCTGGCTCCCAAGTTGGCCACGCCCAGCAGGAACTCATTAGCATAACAGGCCCCACCCAACAGCAGAAACCCATTAGGATTGGCTACATTAGGTGTGTGTGGCCTAACATGCAAAGGAGTTCCTGCTACCAAAAAAGGCCCTGGGTTTTGACAGCAAACAAGGTAAACAGAATAACAAGCAAAAGGTGGGTGTGGCTGGATGGCCACACTTCTGGTAACATGTGGGTGCGGCCTAATGTGGTAATGAGCTGTGCTGTCAGGGGTGTGGCCCAATATGCTAATGAGTTCCTGCTGTTGGGCGTGGCCTATTATGCTAATGAGTTCCTGCTGGGCTTTTCCTACAAAAAGAGCTCTGCGTTTACTTGAGACACATTCATTGTCATCTAATGTTCTTGGTTCTCAGCATCTGCCAGTCCCAGGTATACTGCCTCTGATTGGGGAAGTTCTGCATGCGCCTGGCAAAGCTACGACGCATCCTCTGCAGATCTAATTTAATTAAGGAGGGACCATGGCTCAGCACTGGGACATCTGCTTGGCACGCAGAGGGTCCCAGGTTCAATCGCCGGCATCTCCAGTCCAATGGATCAGGTAGTCGGTGATGTGGGAAAACCTCTGCCTGAGACCCTGGAGAGCCACTGCCCGTCTGAGTAGACGATGCTGATTGTGATGGACCGACGGTTTGATTCAGTAGAAGTCAGCTTCATGTGTTCGTGTGCTTAATTAACTTGTTCGAAGTGCCAAAGGGCATGGCTCACCTTGGCCACAGGTAAAGCTTCCTGACAAAGAGATTCCTCATCGCTCTTTCCACGTGACAAAACCCAGTGTTAAAGGAAACAGCATTGTCGGAGAAGGCTTTGATGAACCCTTCCTTGTTTTTCTGCCGATAGAGCCGCAAGATAAAGGCCTCTTGGCAAGACTCGATGATCCGGTGGGCTTTGTACACAATGATGCCTGGAAAGACATGGAACGGGACACAGAATAATCAGGGTCGCAGAAGAAACAAAGAGATATGGCATAGAGCCCATCATCTTCTGAGGCATACTCTAAGAGTTAAACATGTTTTGCAAGTTAAAAAGCTGGGCAAATCAAGGCATTCCTTCAATCATGGAATCGGGCAGGTGGGCTAACGGCTTTCTTTCTTCCCTGCCTACCAAATTGTGCCAGTGAAATGCTGCCACAATTTTAGACACATTAATTGAATCTGAAAGGGGAAATGGCAGGAGACTCCAAACAACATTTATTTATAAAGAGAACTTCTTTCCGAGATGTGGTCAGAGCATCAAAGAAGACCTGCAGGATTAAACCCAAGGTCTATTAGTCCAGCCAGTCCTTCTGAGAATTAGAGATGTCCAGAAGTCCATAAAAGCATGGCATGAGCAGTGTTCCCTCTAAGCTGAGTCAGTGTGAGCCAGCTCACAGATTTTTAGCCTCTGGCTCACACATTTTTGTCTCAGCTCGGGAAGGATGGCTCCAGGGCAAACTGATTGATGCAGCAGCCCAATCGCTCGCTCACAACTTTAATGCCGGTAGCTCCCAAAGCAGAATTTTTGCTCACAAGACTCCATAGCTTAGAGGGAGCATTGGGCATGAGTGCAATGGCCTCCCTGGTTGGTTGGGACCCAGCAACCAGTATTCAGAGGTACACTGCCTCTGAACCTGGAGGTTCCACTGAGCTATTCAGCCTTGGTTGCCTTGACTGTGAAATATTCTCACCACAGAAGCACATCTGGCACCTAGTTTTAGGCACCAGACAAAAATGTTTGCATTTGCTCAGGCATTTTGCGGATTCCCCCTCCCACAATTACACCTCATTTTTATGCACTGGTTTTACTGCTTTCCTGTGTTTTTAAAACAGGTGCTTTCCCCTGCTTTATCTTTCAGTGGCTGCCATTTCTGATGCTTTTTCAGCATTTTAAGACACCTCTTCCTGCTCCCTCCTCACTAAGACTCAGTGAGAAATAAAATAAGCAAATAAATACATCCGAAGCAGCCAGCTGTCAGAAAATACATGGAATACACCTTTACACATTTGGATATAAAAGAAAATAGATATAAGAGACTTCAGGGCATAATGCTGATTTTAAAGACCATCCCGGCTAAGCTTGCCTACTGGGTAACTCCCGGACAACAGCATCGCAGTTGAGTAGGAGTTTTTTATTATTTTATTTATTTATTGCATTTTTACCCCGCCCTCCCCGTGAACGGGCTTTTAAAGAAGTGTCACACCAAGAGGAGCAGGCACGACCCACACACAACCCAGAAACAATGCAGGGCTCTACCATTACTGTGGCCCTTCCTCAAGTGAATGTTCCATTTGGGCCTTGTGTCACAGTGGCCTCTAGTGGCAATCCAGACCAAACAGCCACAACATTCCTGTCGTCCATTTATAACATTGGTTTTGACAAACGTCCCGTCAGGAGGCAACAGTGGTGGCCAGTGTTCCCTCTAAGCTGAGTGAGTGTGAGCGAGCTCACAGTTTTTTAGCCTCCAGCTCACAGATTTTTGTTCTGAGCTCAGGAAGGACGGCTCCGGAGCAGACTCATTGATGCAGCAGCCAAATCGCTTGCCCACAACTTTAATGCCGGTAGCTTACAAAGTAGGATTTTTGCTCACAAGATTCCACAGCTTAGAGGGAACATTGATGGTGGCCCCCCTGACTGCCAGTTCCTCTGGGGGGGGGATAGTATGCCCCCCTCACCCAGGGCAGCTGCTAAGGTCCCTGCTAGGGCCCTGCCCTCCACCTGGCTGGGGGCTGGAGGATGGACGGACAGGCAGCGTGCCCCTCTGGAGCCCCTGGGGCTGCCAGGCCTGCGAGACACCGGCCACATCACCAGGTTGCACCACAACACACAGGCCCTTAAAACCTCCGCACGCTTTGCAGCTGAGCATCAGACTGGGAGCCAAGAAGGGCTAGTGGACGTCTTCCGGCCTCCGCCCACCTTGCAGCCCGTGGGCAGTGGGGGGACTGGGAGGTGGGAAAAGCCGCACTGAGACGGCAGCTGTAAGCCCTGCCCCCCTCGCAGCTGATCAGAGGGTTTGGGGTGGGGCGCCAGGGGCAGCCCAACTCTGAACCTGGAGGTTCCACTGAGCTATTCAGCCTTGGTTGCCTTGACTGTGAAATATTCTCACCACAGAAGCACATCTGGCACCTAGTTTTAGGCACCAGACAAAAATGTTTGCATTTGCTCAGGCATTTTGCGGATTCCCCCTCCCACAATTACACCTCATTTTTATGCACTGGTTTTACTGCTTTCCTGTGTTTTTAAAACAGGTGCTTTCCCCTGCTTTATCTTTCAGTGGCTGCCATTTCTGATGCTTTTTCAGCATTTTAAGACACCTCTTCCTGCTCCCTCCTCACTAAGACTCAGTGAGAAATAAAATAAGCAAATAAATACATCCGAAGCAGCCAGCTGTCAGAAAATACATGGAATACACCTTTACACATTTGGATATAAAAGAAAATAGATATAAGAGACTTCAGGGCATAATGCTGATTTTAAAGACCATCCCGGCTAAGCTTGCCTACTGGGTAACTCCCGGACAACAGCATCGCAGTTGAGTAGGAGTTTTTTATTATTTTATTTATTTATTGCATTTTTACCCCGCCCTCCCCGTGAACGGGCTTTTAAAGAAGTGTCACACCAAGAGGAGCAGGCACGACCCACACACAACCCAGAAACAATGCAGGGCTCTACCATTACTGTGGCCCTTCCTCAAGTGAATGTTCCATTTGGGCCTTGTGTCACAGTGGCCTCTAGTGGCAATCCAGACCAAACAGCCACAACATTCCTGTCGTCCATTTATAACATTGGTTTTGACAAACGTCCCGTCAGGAGGCAACAGTGGTGGCCACTGGCCAGTGTTCCCTCTAAGCTGAGTGAGTGTGAGCGAGCTCACAGTTTTTTAGCCTCCAGCTCACAGATTTTTGTTCTGAGCTCAGGAAGGACGGCTCCGGAGCAGACTCATTGATGCAGCAGCCAAATCGCTTGCCCACAACTTTAATGCCGGTAGCTTACAAAGTAGGATTTTTGCTCACAAGATTCCACAGCTTAGAGGGAACATTGGTGGTGGCCCCCCTTACTGCCAGTTCCTCTGGGGGGGGGATAGTATGCCCCCCTCACCCAGGGCAGCTGCTAAGGTCCCTGCTAGGGCCCTGCCCTCCACCTGGCTGGGGGCTGGAGGATGGACGGACAGGCAGCGTGCCCCTCTGGAGCCCCTGCGAGACACCGGCCACATCACCAGGTTGCACCACAACACACAGGCTCTTAAAACCTCCACA
Organism: Gekko japonicus; assembly: GCF_001447785.1. Taxonomy (NCBI): domain Eukaryota; kingdom Metazoa; phylum Chordata; class Lepidosauria; order Squamata; family Gekkonidae; genus Gekko; species Gekko japonicus. The sequence goes on along the minus strand of NW_015161997.1, from coordinate 215,416 downwards.
CATTTTGCAGCTGAGCATCAGGCTGGGAGCCAAGAAGGGCTAGTGAATGTCTTCCGGCCTCCACCCACCTTGCAGCACGTGGGCAGTAGGGGGACTGGGAGGTGGGAAAAGCTGCACTGAGACGGCAGCTGTAAGCCCTGCCCCCCTCGCAGCTGATCAGAGGGTTTGGGGTGGGGCGCCAGGGGCAGCCCAAGACCAGTCTTTTGCTCAAGAGGTGGGGCTAGGCAACAGCATCCAGGACTGGGCGCTTGCAAATTAGCTCCTGCCGGCCCACAGGTGTCTTGCCTTCCACAAGTGGAAGGGGAGTCTCAGGGCTCCCGCAAAGCTGGCTGGGCCGCCTTTATAACTAAAAAGGGCTCAGCTGTTAGGAGACTGGCTCGTCTCTTCTGGAGATCAAGAGAAACCAGCAGGATCCCGGCACTGACCTAATCCCCCCTCACTACCAAGTACTGGCTCAGCCGACCGTGACTTCGGGCCAGACGGAGGCTGGGGTCAAGCAATGGGATATTAAATAGTTTCTGTTTCTGGGTTTTGCTGCAGACCAATGAGGCTACCTTTATTTTTATTTTTTTAACCACCCTCATCAGGGTACAGTGCCATCGGTGGGTGATAGAAAAGTACAAGGGGCAGCAGTATGACAATATCAGTACATAAAACAATTACTGCCGTAATCGTTGGGTGATATGCAGCCACGGATGGAGATGTTAGAGAGCGCCCAGGAAACAGACGGGAACATCTCCGCTGCACCTCTGCCCTACTTCTCTCTCCAGTTGCTTTCTTGCAGTTGCAGTCTGCCAAGAGCACCGTGCACCTCGGTACACCCGTATGGAATTTTAACCTAAAGTTGTACCAGAGACGGAATGTTAACTCCTGCGAGTCCTTTGGGCTGAAGAGTAGAATACAAAGGAAGCCTGCGTGCAGTGTGGATGAGCTCGCACAGAAGGGGCAACTGTCGGATTTCTCAGACAGAAAGCATCCCAAATTAGCACTGGGCCATCCGCTGGCAAGCTTCTTACCAGTGATAAGATCAGAAGGAATTCTGCCTGTCAGAAAATCCACCACGAGGATCCGGCTCGTGGCAAATATGATGCCTCCTTGCATGTACACTTCATATCGGCTGTTGCTGGGGATTTCATTTGTAATGCGCCGAGGAAGTTGAGCCACGTTATATGTCCTCAACTGGTCAATAAAGAACTCCTGAATCAAAGAATACAAATCAGAATAAACACAAATGCAACCCAATGTGCCCAGAAACAACCAGCATGAAGACAGGCAGACAAGCAGTGAAACAGCTACAATGAAAAACCACCAATGGCCTCTCGTGAACCTAAACACATTTACTAGAGTGTAAACTCCAGAGATGGCAAAGGATGAGATGGTTAGACAGTGTGATCGATGCAACGAACATGAAATTGAGCCAACTTCAGAGGACGGCGGAAGACAGGAAGGCCTGGCGGGATCTGGTCCATGGGGTCGCGGAGAGTCGGACTCGACTGTGCGACTGAACAACAAAAAAACTCCAGAGAACATTTAAGACTGACTTCTGAGTAAACAGGCTTTGGATCACACACTCCTTATGAAATCAGGCCCCCAAGAGTGAGCAAGCCTCAGACAGCCCCATCTGTGACCAGTTAAAATCACTACCTACATGCCTCTAGCCCTACTGCACCACGAGGGGGGGAGAACAACGGAAACATCCATTTCTATAGTTTGCGCTGTTAGAACATTTGCACCTCACCTTTCTGTCCATTTTGGTTCCAAAGGCAGATGTTCGTGTTCAACAACGATTCTTCAGGGGGCAAGCGACAAATTTCTGCTGTCGGGTACTTACTGCATGCATTGTAATGCAATGGAACAGTCTACTCCCCCCCGCATACCGATATTTTTGTGAAGTGGTTTAGTCTCACAGGGTTTTGCTGGGTTCTGTTAATCAAAACTGCAGGTGCTCCCTTTCCATTTCCCGCTAATAAATGGATGTTGTTCTGAGCACATCGTTCTCTGCTGGTGAGCCCGAGAGAAGGAACCTGAGTGAGTTCCCTATTTCTGGCTTGCAAATAAAAGGCAACATCACTTCAGCAGCGTTCCAAGCTTTCCCAGAGCAACTGGGGGCAGAGAGGACTTTAGGCAGCACCTTCTCTCCCCTTGCAGTGGCTTCTGATACTCAACGCATGAAAATACCTTTATACAACTCACCATTCATGAGAATAAGATCGAGCCCCCCCCCAAAAAAAGAATGGCACACAGCAAACAGTAATCCAGTCTCATGTTAAGGAGTTGGCTAATGTGATCTCCTCCTGCCAACCTAGCAGTTCGAAAGCAAGAAATTGCAAGTAGATAAATAGGGACCGCTTCGGTGGAAAGGGAACAGCGTTCCGTGCGCCTTGGCATTTAGTCATGCCGGCCACATGACCACGGAAACGTCTTCGGACAGCGCTGGCTCTTCGGCTTTGAAACGGAGATGAGCACCGCAACCCTAGAGTAGTGTTCGACTGGCTTTCGAGCAAGGGAACCCTTACCTTTTAATGTGATCTCAAGGGTATCACTGAATGGATGCCTGGAATTTGTGCATTGTATGCATGGGTCATAAACAGAGCTCGCTAAAATTGCTTTGTCCAGAGTTCTGTATTATGTCTGAATATGGTACTTGTGGGCTTCAAGTGGGTTTGAAGCTCAACATCAAAAAAACTAAGATCATGGCATCCGGCCCCATCACTCCTTGGAAAATAGAAGGGGAAGTCGTCGAAGTTGTGACAGACTTCACGTTCCTGGGATCCCAGATCACCACAGACTGTGACTGCAGCCATGAAATTAAAAGACGCCTGCTCCTTGGGAGGAAAGCGATGGCGAACCTAAACAGCATGATAAAAAGTAGAGACATCACCCTGCCAACCAAAGTCCACATGGTCAAAGCAATGGTATTCCCAGTAGTCATGTATGGCTGCGAGAGTTGGACTATAAGGAAGGCCGAGCGCCGAAGAATAGATTCTTTTAAACTATGGTGCTGGAGAAGACTCTTGAGAGTCCCTTGGACTGCAAGGAGATCAAATCAGTCAATCCTAAAAGAAATCAACCCTGACTGTTCCCTGGAAGGCCAGATAATGAAACTGAAGCTCAAATACTTTGGCCACCAAATGAGAAGGGAGCCCTCACTGGAGAAGACCCTGATGCTGGGAAAGATTGAAGGTCAAAGAAGACGGGGACGGCAAAGGATGAGATGGTTAGACAGTGTCATAGATGCAACGAACATGAAATTGAGCCAACTTCAGAGGACGGCGGAAGACAGGAGGGCCTGGCGGGAGCTGGTCCATGGGGTCGCAAAGAGTCGGACTCGACTGTGCGACTGAACAACAAGTGGTACTTGTGCAGCACTTGAAATAGCTGCACACTTGGTAGTAAAACAAAGTTTGAGTCCAGTGGGGCACTTTTAAAGACCAACAAGGTTTTACTCATGGTATAAGCTTCTGTGTGCAGGCACACTGCCTCAGATACAGTGAATGAAACCTTCATTGGTCTTAAAGGTGCCCCCTGGACTCAGACTTTGTTCTACTGCTCGGCTACCCCGCCTGAATCTAACTTGGTAGCAAAAGTTATGCACCACTGATCCATGTAATGTTTCAAAACAAGAGAACTACAATTTAACGAATAACAATACTTACATTTTTAAAAAGCTTCCCGCAATGATGAGTGTTGGAAAGGAGAAATGTTGCAATTTATTTTTTAATTTATTTACTTACTTCATTTATAGCCCCTCTTTCACATCCCGGCTCCAAGCAAACAAAAAAACAAAAAAACGAGAGAAGCTCAGAGCAGGGTCTCCCCTCCTCTCCCCTCCCGATCTCCTTCTCACCTCCTCTGCAGGGCTGGTGTTCAGAACCAAGACCAAGCCGGTTGGCACACAATAGAGACGGAGGAAGCGCAGGAGGAGACGGTCAATGCCCAGCCCCCGGGCACAGATCACCAGCCCGTCCTGGTGGAAAAGATCCAGGAAGATTTGAGTCTCATGCTCCAGCGACACTGACGGCGACGTCGCCATGACGAGGAGGGGCGCTGTCAAGAACCGGCGGTGCCAACACGCATGCGCGAGAAAAATGGGTAAGCTCGCCTCCACCGCGATTTCAGCCTCCACCGCTGTCAAGGGCGGTGAGCTGCTCTACGCATGCGCAAAAAAGGGAAACCTGCCTTTTCCGGCCTTTCTTTCGCTCTTGGACCTTGCGCGCGCGTGTGTACACATTCTCGGGCTCAACGTTCCGCGCACGCGCAGAAGTTTCTCCGAGACTAAAGTGTAAGGTTCGCACGGGGGGCGGGGTGGCGAAGTGAGGGGGGGGGGGGGGGCAGAGAGCGGATCGCGCCAACCTTGCAGTGTAGATCAGACTGTAAAGGGTTTGAGCACCACTTGAGACAACTGCATCCAAATAAGGAAGGCACCCATCCTGCTGATTTTCAGGGAACTTCGTAAAGTTACCATCCTCAGTGGGAGGGAATTTGGAGGAGACTAATTTTTAGGCCTTGGTTCGTTCTGTATTTGGCTGTTTGTCTTATTTTTTAATTTTTTCTTGTTTGAGCCTATCCGTGTTTTGAGTATTTTGAGGAGACTAATTTGTAGGCCTTGGTTCGTTCTGTATTTGGCTGTCTTATTTTTTAATTTTTTCTTGTTTGAGCCTATCCGTGTTTTGAGTATTTTCTCTTTGTAAGCCAAGCCACACTGGACCCTCTTTGGAAGGAAAAAGGTGATACAGTCCTTTTAATAAATAATACATCAAAATAGTATTGCAGTGCAGTCCAGTACTATCGTTAAAGAGGAGGGGGCTGCAAGCGAGTCACAATAACCCTGCAGTGTATTCCACACTACAGATCTAGGGGAGGGCAGCTGAGCAATACAAGGGCTGCAGTCGATGGGACTGACAGTAGACTACAACAGTCCTGCAGTGTTCACAACCAGCCTCCAAAGCCTCACATGGACTGGAAATCTTTTATTAACACCTGAGATGCACTAGCTGGAAATGCCAAACATTGAACTGGGATATTCTGCATACAGAGAGTGCCATCTGCTGCTGATCTATGGCACCTTCTCCCTCCAGGCCTTTCCCTTCAAAACAGGGGTTACATTAAAAACCAACCAACCAAGAAAGGGTGCCTGGGTCCTAAAGCGATGAAACCAACTGCTAAAGAGAGAATTTGTCCATGAAAGAAGGTGACATTACCAAGTGTTGCTTGTAACAGACTTTTTTGTAAGGATGCCGGCCCCTTTGAAAGAATGGAATCTGAGTTGCCTCCCAGCAATGCATGGCAAATGACTTCATAAGCAAAATGAAGCCCTTGAAAACTTTCTGCAACCGGTGGGACATGAGAAGATTAATTCTTCCCGAAAGGCAAATAGTTTCTGTGGTATATACATTTTTGATGCAGATGACTTAGGGGCTTTCTGGATTTGCTGATGCAGGCATTACTCTGGCACATTCATAAAGGGTAGCTCTCTATGCTTGCATTTTGAGGAATTCTGTTGTGATATTTATTTATTCATTTATTTATTCCATTTATACCCCACAAACAGGCTCAGGGCGGCTTACACAGTTGGTAAAAGGTAAAGGTTCCCTTGCTCGAAAGCCAGTCGAATCCAACTCCAGGGTTGTGGTGCTCATCTCCATTTCAAAGCGGAAGAGCCAGCGCTGTCTGAAGACATTTCCGTGGTCGTGTGGCCGGCATGAATAAACACCAAGGCGCACGGAACGCTGTCACCTTCCCACTTAAGTGGTCCCTATTTATCTACTTGCAATTTTTTGCTTTCGAACTGCTAGGTTGGCAGGAGCTGGAACTAGAGACGGGAGCTCACTCCGTCATGCAGCACACTTGGGTCTCGAACTGCTGAACTACCGACCCTCCACAGCCTGCAGTTCAGCGTCTTAACCACTTGAGCCACCACAGCTCCACACAGTTGGTACAATACCAATAAAACCACATAAAACCGTGTTAAAACAATTTAAATGCAATTTGTCATAAAACATAGGTGCTCATAATCCTTCATTCATTAATTGCGATGGCAGACTGTAGATATTGCTGTGGACAGTGCAGCTCATAATCTTCTTAACCAGGCGATGGTATGGCCGGATGTTGAGCCAAGGGCCGGGCTCATTGATGGTATTGGTCAGGGCGGCTCCTAGTCAAAAGCCTGGTGGAAGAGCTCTGTCTTACAGGCCCTGCAGAACTGTAAAAGGTCCCACAGGGCCCTGATCTCTTCCAGGAGCTCATTCCACCAGCTAGGAGCCGCCACTGAAAAGGCCCTGGCCCTGGCGGCAGCGAGCCTGACATCTTTAGGGCCCAGGACGGTCAGTCGATTCTGTGACCCCAACTGCAGTGCTCTCTGGGTATATATGGGGAAAAGTGGTCCCTCAGGTATGTCGGACCCTGGCCATATAGGGCTTTAAAGGTAAGCACCAGCACCTTGAAGCCAATTCGGTATGCTATTGGCAGCCAGTGCAGTGCCTTCAGCGTGGGCTGGATGTGCTCCCATCTGGGCAGGCCCATCAGGAGCCTCGCCGCGGCATCCTGCACTAGCTGCAGCTTCTAGTCTTGAGGTGACCATCGCATGGATCACTGTGACCAGGTTGTTGCGGTCGAGGAAGGGAACCAACTGCCTAATCAGCCGAAGGTGGTAAAAGGCCGACTTAGCAGTGGCTGCTACCTGGGCCTCCATTGCTAAGGAGGTATCCAGGAGCACTCCCAAGCTCCTAACCACCGGTGCCGGCACCAGTGGTGTCCCACCGAAGGTCGGGAGTGGGACCCCCGCACAGGACCTTTGTCGGATTCAGCTTCAGCCGGCTCAGCCGGAGCCAACCAGCCACAGCCAGTAATGCCCGGTCCAAATCCTCCAGTCTGGAGTCCGACTGGCTGCCCAGCATCAGATAGAGCTGAGTGTCATCAGCATACTGGTGACACCCCAGCCCATACCTCTGGGCAAGAGGGCGCATATAGATGTTAAAGAGCATCGGGGAAAGCACTGCCCCTTGAGACACTCCGCACTCCAGCAGGTGCCTCTGGGACTGCTTTTATCCCCCTGGGCCCCCCCTTTGTCCACGACCTTGGAGAAAAGAAGCAAGCCACTGCAAGGCAAGCCCCTGAATTCTCATGTCGGCGAGGTGGTGGAGCAGCCGACAGGCCCAACAGTAGCAGTAGCCTCCCTCCTCCTACCGTGTATCAGTCATGTGGAGATATCCCATGGTACACAGAGCATCAGGCTAGGACTTTGCGAGACTCGGGTTCAATTCCCCATGCAGCCAAGAGGCTCACTGGGGTGACCTCAGGCCACCCACTCTCTCAGCCCCAAATTGTGAAGCTACAGCGGATGAGAGAAGGGTCACATAATAATAATAATAATAATAATAATACTTTCAATTTATTGATCGCTTTTTCCCACTCATGCGGGCTCAGAGCGATTTACAGTTACTCAGAGAGACAATGGACTAACAATATATTCGTGGGGGATAGGGAAGACAACATACAATATT
>NW_015161997.1:198918-207754 GCF_001447785.1 Gekko japonicus | reverse complement strand
TTCCACTTTTGATCTTTTGCGCAGCAGATGTCACACTTGGCAGCTAACACCTCCCAAGGGGAGTGGTGTGCCCACCCCCTTACGGGTGGTCCCCAATTTATCTACTTGCCGAAGCTTTTGAATCGCTGCTCTGAATTCCTTGGGCCAAGAACATGATACAAATGTGTAGAATCTCTGCCTTCACATGGAGATCTTTGTGGCACAGAGCACCTTCAAGGTGCCAGTAGACTGCGGATGTGATTCTTTTTTTGCTGAGGGCTATGCCTACAGGATGAAGGGTGGGAAATACTAAATAAGCCTTATTCATAACTTTACCAGCTTCATGTTCTTGCCACATACGCATCATGCAAACCACTTATCCTTGGGGAAGGATTAATCTTGTCATAAGAACATAAGAGAAGCCAATGTTGGATCAGGCCAATGCCCCATCCCGTCCAACATTCTGTCACACAGTGGCCAAAAATACCAGGTGCCATCAGGAGGTCCAGCAGTGGGACCAGGACACTAGGAGCCCTTCCACGGTTGCCCCCACCCCCAAGCATCACGAATACAGTGCATCACTTGCCCCAGCCTGTGAGCTCCTATCTATACCTTGTGGCTAATAGCCACTGATGGACCTCTGCTCCATATGTTTATACAATTTCCTCTTATTTTATTTATTTATTTATTATGGGATTTCTATCCCGCCCTACCCAGTGGCTCAGGGCGGCTAACAGCATACAAATACTAAAACAATAAAATACGTTTTTTAAATACAGTAAAAACTGGTGCTTCACTCTTGAAGCCGTCCATGCTTGTAGCCACCACCACCTCCTGTGGCAGTGAATTCCAAGTGTTAATTGCTCTTTGGGTGAAGAAGTACTTTTATCTGTTCTAACCCGACTGCTCAGCAATTTCATTGAGTGTCCATGAGTGTTGTGTATTGTGAGAAAGGGAGAAAAGTACTTCTTTCTCTACCTGCTCTATCCCATGCATAATCTTATAAACCTCAATCATGTCACCCCTCAGCCATTGTTTCTCCAACCTAAAGAGCCCCAAGCGCTTTAACCTTTCTTCATGTGAAAAGTGTTCCAACCCTTTTATCATTCCAGTTGCCATTTTCTGCACTTTTTCCAATGCTATAATATCCTTTTTGAGGTGTGGTGACCAGAACTGTACACAGTATTCCAAATGAGGTTTTACAGGGACATTATGATACTGGCTGATTTGTTTTGAATTCCCCTCTTAATAATTTCCAGCGTAGTGTTGGCCTTTTTTATTGCAGCCACACACTGTCTCGACATTTTCAGTGAGTTATCTATTACGACTCCAAGATCTCTCTCTTGGTCAGTCTCTGTAAGTTCGTACCCCATCAACGTGTATTTATAGTTATGATTTCTGGACCCAATGTGCATAATTTTGCACTTGGCCACATTGAACCCCATTTGCCACGTTGATGCCCACTCGCCCATCCTCGACAGATCCCTTTGGAGTGCCTCACAATCCTCCCTGGTTCTCACCACCCTCAACAACTTTGTGTCATCCGCAAATTTAGCCACTTCGTTGCTTACTCCCAACTCCAAATCCTGCTTGTTGCAGGAAGTCTTCAGACTCCCCAGCTCATCCTCTTGTAGCAACAGTGCACTTTTAAAAAATGTGTAATTTTACTATCTTTGCCCTGACCTGGATGGCCCAGGCTAACCTGATTTAATCAGAGCTCAGAAGCTAAGCCCTGGTTAGTATTTGGATGGGAGACCACTAAGGAAGTCCAGGGTTGCTGTGCAGAGGCAGGCAATGGCAAACCCACCTCTGAACGTCTCTTGCCTTGAAACCCCTACAGGGTCGGCATAAGTCAGCTACAACTTGACATTAGTTTACACCACCACATTGTGTCATCCTATGAGTGGCAATTGTGGGCTGAGCATCTACTGGAGATCATTTGCATACTGCTGCACGGGAAACACTGAATCTAAGATCACCAGCTTACGAATCCATTTGAAATAGATTTAGGTAGACTATGTTCTTATGCAGAAGGTAGAGAAAGAAGTACTTTTCTCCCTTTCTCACAATACTTGTGGGCACTCCATGAAATTAATGAGCGGTGGCTCAGAGGTTGAGACACTGAGCTGCAGACCAGAAGGTCTGTAGTTCGGCCGTTCGAGACCCGAGTGCCGCAAGATGGAGTGAGCTCCCGTCTCTGGCCCCAGCTCCTGCCAACCTAGCAGTTTTAAAGCAAGAAATTGCAAGTAGATAAATAGGTACCGCTTCGGTGGGAAGGTAACAGTGTTCCATGCACCTTGGCATTTAGTCATGCTGGCCACATGACCACAAAAACATCTTTGGACAGTGCTGGCTCTTCAGCTGAGAAACGGAGATGAGCACCGCCCCCTAGAGCTGGATTCGACTAGCTTTTGAGCAAGGGAAACCTTTACCTTTTTAGGCTTAGAACGGATAAAAGGAAGTACCGCTTCACCCAAAGAGTAATTCACTGCTGCAGGAAGTGGTGGCAGCTACAAGCATAGAAAGCTTCAAGAGGGGACTGGATGAACATGTGGAGCAGTCAGCAGAGGTCCACCAGTGGCTATTAGCCACAAGGTTAAGACGCTGAACTGCAGGCTGTGGAAGGTCGGTAGTTCAGCAATTCGAGACCCGGGTGCCGCATGACGGAGTGAGCTCCCGTCTCTAGTTCCAGCTCCTGCCAACCTAGCCGTTCGAAAGCAAGAAATTGCAAGTAGATAAATAGGTACCGCTTCGGTGGGAAGGTAACAGCGTTCCGTGTGCCTTGGTGTTTTAGTTCGGCCGTTCGAGACCCGAGTGCCGCAAGATGGAGTGAGCTCCCGTCTCTGGCCCCAGCTCCTGCCAACCTAGCAGTTTTAAAGCAAGAAATTGCAAGTAGATAAATAGGTACTGCTTCGGTGGGAAGGTAACAGTGTTCCATGCACCTTGGCATTTAGTCATGCTGGCCACATGACCACAAAAACATCTTTGGACAGTGCTGGCTCTTCAGCTGAGAAACGGAGATGAGCACCGCCCCCTAGAGTTGGATTCGACTAGCTTTTGAGCAAGGGAAACCTTTACCTTTTTAGGCTTAGAACGGATAAAAGGAAGTACCGCTTCACCCAAAGAGTAATTCACTGCTGCAGGAAGTGGTGGCAGCTACAAGCATAGAAAGCTTCAAGAGGGGACTGGATGAACATGTGGAGCAGTCAGCAGAGGTCCACCAGTGGCTATTAGCCACAAGGTTAAGACGCTGAACTGCAGGCTGTGGAAGGTCGGTAGTTCAGCAATTCAAGACCCGGGTGCCGCATGACGGAGTGAGGTTCGAGACCCGAGTGTGCCGCATGACGGAGTGAGCTCCCGTCTCTAGTTCCAGCTCCTGCCAACCTAGCCGTTCGAAAGCAAGAAATTGCAAGTAGATAAATAGGTACCGCTTCGGTGGGAAGGTAACAGCGTTCCGTGTGCCTTGGTGTTGAGTCATGCCGGCCACATGACCACGGAAACGTCTTCGGACAGCGCTGGCTCTTCGGCTTTGAAACGGAGATGAGCACTGCAACCCTAGAGTCGGATTCGACTGGCTTTCAAGCAAGGGAACCTTCACCTTTACCTATGGATGGAACACTATGTCTGGGGTAGAGATGCTTTGTATTCTTGGTGCTTGGGTGGCAACAGTGGGAGGGCTTCTGGAGTTCTGACCCCAGTGGGACATCCTGATGGCACCTAGGTTTTGGCCACTGTGCGAAACAAAGGCTGCGGTCACGCACACTATAAATAATCCACTTTCAAGCTACTTTCAGTGCACTTTCCAACTCGATTTTGGCCCGGTCTGCATCTAGCATTCACTCCATTGTTTTACAAAACCAACAGAAGAACAGAGAAAGATGCTACTCAGAATCACATTCAAATACCCCAGGCCAACGCCATACTGACTGCAGAGTCACCCCTGAACGTCCATAAAAAGGCCATCAATCTATGCAGACGGTACCATAAAACCGAGAGATCAAAGGAAGTGAAACCGGCATGCAGTGCGAAGGCTACCATAGAATCCGACAATCAAAGAAAGTGAAAGTGGCATGCGATATAGAGGGGAATTTCTGTTCCAATGTGGGTTTGTTAAAACTGCAGGGTGAATGCTAGGTGCAGAATGGGCCTTTGCCAGTTCACACAGCAAAATCTAGTTGGAAAGTGCATTGAAAGTGGATTATTTATTGTATGGCACGCAGCCAAAGTTTTGGACTGGATGGGCCATTGGCATTATTATCTCCTAAATTATTTTTATTATTTCCTGAATATTATCTTTTGAATTATTCAGGAGGACTTTTTAACCAAGATAACAAGGTTTTACTGTACTGAAATGGTTCAGAAAGATGCGTAGGCAAAGGGTTCGTGGTTATTGACTATTGTGCTCTGTCTGTTGTTGTAAGTATGCTCCTACTATGTAAATTTCTGCATGATTTAACATCTCATATTTAAATGTGTATACATTGTTTTAGCTCTGTTTCAGATTTCTGCTTGTGTTTAGATTTCTGCAATCCGCCCCCTCTTGCACTGTTTTACCGGATGTTCCGTGCTGTTGATTGTATTTGACGTATGCTATGTAGTTTGCCTTGAGTCTCAGTGAGACAGGTGGACTATAAATAATATAAATCAATCAGTCAGTCAACAGATGAGGCCTCACCACAGATCTGTGCAAGAGCATTAGTAAGTTCATCTTGTTTGGAGCTTTCATCACTTTTAGGAAGGGAGTTCCTTAGTTTTTTTAGTTGAAATATATTGCTTACTCTAAAAGGAACAAAGCACAAAAACCACTGACTAGAGATAACCAATATATGAAATGTGTAATAATAATAATTCAATAATGCAAAAATATAATTATATAACAATATTGGCCAAGGTGTAACCAAGATACAGAAGGAAGAATAAATGGAAAGAAAAATAAAGTCTCAGGTATTTTACTGTGTCTCACTCCAGTAGGATTGTAATATCAAAGTCCAATTTGACGTGCAATTCCTCATGGAGCGGAGGGCCCCACAACCTACGAAGATCTACTGGTAGCAGGAGCTCCATTAGGCCACGCACCCCTAGTGTAGCCAATCCTCCAAGAGCTTACAGAGCTCTTCTTACTGGGGCTACTGTAAGCTCTTGGAGGATTGGCTACACTAGGGGTGTGTGGCCTAATATGCAAAGGAGCTCCTGCTACCAGTAGAGTAGAACAATGAAATTTCAGAAGTTCCATAAGCCATAAAAAGCCATGACGTGTAGTCCGGATGCTGGCTGCTGCGTTTCGAGTTGTTCTTATTCAAAAGCAATAGGCTATAAGGGGACCCAATCTCAGTAGAAGGCACATACAAAGCCAGTATAATTAGTCAAGAAGGACCCATAATTCTTCTTGACTGATTATGGGACTCCTAGAAAAAAAGGAGCGCAGGGGCGGGCTGCTGGAGCGGCGCTGCTGCGCACTCCGGCCCCAAGCAACCCCTGCTTGTGGGGAAATCAGTTATTGTTCTTATTGGCAGTAAGAATATTACTATGACATTGGAACAAAAGACCATCCGAAGTGCCCTGCTGAGTCCGACCAGAGGGCTATCAAGTCAAGCTTCTTGTTCCAGAAGAGGCTGACAAGATGTCGCAGAAGGCCCACAAGAGGCAGCAGCACAGAAGGCAAAGCCTCCCCCTGTTGATGCCCCCCAACAGTTGTTACTGAGGTATACTACCTCTCAACATGGATGTTCCAATTAGCCATCACTGCCAATAGCCACAGATGAACCGATCCTCCCTTCATTAATTTCTCTTTCTCTTAAAGAAGACAAAGTATGACCAACTCTAATATATTTAAAAAATCATTTTCATGGGCTATTAATCACTGTGAAGGGGGGGAATGATAAGCAAGAGTTAAAGTTGATTACTTTCTCATCTGAGTAATGAGGACAGTCATCCCCTCAAACGGGGAATGGTGTTTCCCCCCAAAAATGTATTTCATTCGGGAGAGACTCCCTTGGGGTCAGGTGCTGCTTTAGCCAGACAAGCTTTCAGGAGGTTATCTTTGTTTAAAATCAGGGTAGACATTTTTTTTTGTATTCTTTTCTGCACCCCTGTTCAGGAACAAGGGAGTATCCAAACGCAAGGCATGTAGGACAGAGAAGGCAATTAGTGGCTGTTTGCAAAGCTAATGAGAACGCCATATCTGTGCCCGTGTAATCTGCAGTCTGACTATGCCCTCTGTGCTTGAGACCTTCACCCCTCCGGCCCCACCAGCTGAAGATTTCCACAAGGTCTGCTCCTGCTCCCTCAAACAACTCCACCCATTTTCTCTACTGCCTGCCAAAACACCTGTATTTCTCTCTCTGTCCTCCTTGAAGTTGCTTCTCAAAGTGCACCTTTGTCACAATCTCCCTCTGTGGCGACCTCCTATTAGGGAGGACTAGTTTTCCCTTTAAATGTGCTCTTTACTTCTGTAAACTGGGTAGATTCGGCTGCCACCAGGAATTTAAGGATTTCCAAACCTTCTTTCTGTTTCTCTTACTGGTAGGCGGGGGTCATTTCCTGCAGGACCGCACAGGAGCAGAGCTCCAGCAGTAAAGAGCTCAGGGGGCGAGCACATGCAACAAGTCCCACCCCCTGCTCCCAGCAGCTCTCAGTCAGAGCAAGAAGCAGCCAGGTGAGCTGCAGAGCACCCCCCCGGCCCCCCAGTCCAAAAAAGTCCAGTGGCACCTTTAAGACCAAGTTTTATTCAGGTACAAGCTCTCCCTCCTCTGCGAGGACAGATCTGCGCGTCTCCCCCCCATGGCTAGCAATCCAAAACAGTCCAGTGGAGCCTGAGCGGTGGGTGTTGCCTTCTGACACACTTCTGGTGATGTCAGGGGGTGTGGCATATGCAAATAAGTTATGCTAATAAGTTATGCTAATGAGCTCCTGCACTGACCCCTGCTGGTAGGGTAACACAGGGTCTAGGCTTTTCAGGGATCTATGTGGTCCTGAGGAATGATTGATATGACTTCTGGAATATATTTAAATAAAATAGGATTAATTGAAAGAGGAACAAAATAAGAGGTTGGTTATTATGTAACTGGCTGGGAATAAGGTTCTTGTAAATATATTTGTTAACTGTATCACACACACTGTCAGTTTTAGTCCTTAAGATACCACCCTGACAGGAATCTCTCACTTAAGCGACCACGCAGTTTAATCTCTTGGTAAATTTAACTTCTTTAAAAACTTTAAAGTTTCACTATTGAAGATATATGCTGCTCTCTCTCAGATCCCACACAGAACTAACTGAACTCTCACTGACTGAACAACATCAACTGAACAAATCCAACTGCCTTTCATAACTACTTATCATAACTGACTAACTGACACACACACACACACACACAGATTCCTTTCAAAAACTCCCCCCACACAGTCATCCACCAATCACAGCACATTTGTCTCTCTCAATCACTCTAGTCTGCTTATCACCACACTTCAACCAAACACTTAAAGGCGCACACACTCTCATAAAACAAGGAATCATTACACTCTTGTCGAAACAAAAGTACATGGAACTGAAATGAATGCTTCCTCATCACTAAACACACCTGGGAATCCTTTTCTCCATTTCTCCTCCTTCCTCTTGCTGATTTCCTTTGTTTCAGGGGTGTGTATAAAGTCCCATGCATTAAGGGAAACTTATTTTCAATATCATGTTCTTGAGACTTGGTCAAGCAAGCATTTCATGTAAATGTGTTGGCTTGCCAACTGGAATTGCTCTTGGTATTATATTACAGAAGAGGAGATTCAAACAGAGTTGGTTCCAAGCCACTCCAAGCAAGAGGCAATCTCTCCTTATATATAATTGAGTAGTGGTCCCACAACGTTCTATGCACTCCAAAATCAGTTGGCTCCGTGATGTGTCAATCACAAGGTGTCTCTATCCACTGGCTGTGTTGCCTGAGTTCTCTCCCACCCACTGCAGCCTAGACCACTCTTCTCTGATTGGGCCAGCGTTTCAAGGTCATTTGCATATGGAAACTGACTGGACTTTACTCCATTCCGCACCTCAAACTCCCTCCCCATGAGACAGTTGGAACTGTCAGTTGCATATGGGACCTGCTGTATTCTGAGGTAAAATATGTCCTCACTCAAAGCACATCACTTCCCCTTCAAAAGAAACAAACCCAATAACACAATCATGCCACAAAACAAAAAAGACAGATCACACCACAAGCAGAATATCACAAGGCAAAAGATGATAGGAAAAGGTGCCAGCAGTCACCCCATTACTGCCACAGATATGCCACAGATATGTGGCAGTCAGGGCTTCAGAGCACTGTGGGGGCTGATGGGGGGGAATGGAAAGCTGATCAATGAGGGGGGAATGTAGGTTGATGCTTGGCTGGGAAGTAAAATAGGGTTGCCAACTCCAGATGGGAAAATCCTGGAGATTTGACAGATGGAGCCTGGAGAGGGTGAGGTTTGAGGAGGAGTGGGGCCTCAGACAGGTACAATGCCATAGACTCTGTCCTTCAAACCAGCCATTCCGTAATGGGGAACCACTGTTGACAATCTCTAGGTGGGGGCTGGAGATCACTCAGAATTACAACTGCTCTTCAGATGGCATTGCTCCGTTCCCCTGGAGAAAATGGTGGACTTTGTGTCCTTATACCCTGCTTAGGTTGCCATGGCAAATTGATTCTGAGAGCCCACGGCCTTGGCACTCTCCCAGAGCCTCTTTCTAGCGCTCATTGTATTTATTTCCACAATGGGCCTTATTCCTAGTCTATTTATAAGAGCAAAAACAAGAAATGGCTTCATGCTTGTGTCTTGTTTGTAATGTGTGGCTCAGTCCTGTAGACGGCACTGCAGTCCACACTTGCTG
>NW_015161997.1:189174-196676 GCF_001447785.1 Gekko japonicus | reverse complement strand
TTTGCCCTCCGTGAAGGCAGAGGCAAATTTGCTGTGCCAAGACTCCCCCTCCCTTTTCCTCCAACGAGGGGATATCTGGTTTCGATGACGGAGAGGGGAAGGCGGCGGGGCTAGCTCGGCTGCACGTAGTCACTGCCCCGCCCAGGTGGGAAGGCGTAAATACCAAATCCAAAATAATCTCCCATTGGCTGGCATGTTGGGGTAGGCGGGACCGGGCATCAGCGAGAGAGTTCGCAGAGACAGGAAAATGGTGAAGAGTAAACTGAAACTTGGAAAAGAAATCAGCCCACCTAAGCTGCTTCCGCCCCAGCACATCCTGGACCTTCCCTGGGTCAATTTCCAGACCCTTATTTGATATCCGATACCCCCAAAAGTCAATGTGTGATTTATGGAATTCGCATTTGGAAAGTTTCGCAAACACTTTGTGCTTGTGCAACGTGGTTAGGACCTCCCTCACCAATTTCACGTGAGAGGGGAGGTCGGGGGAGTACAGCAAGGTATCATCTAGGTAAACAAGAGCCCCCTTGAATAAATGCTTGTGCAGCACCTCATTAATCAGGTTCATGAAGACCCCCGGAGCCCCCTGAAGTCTGAACGGCATCACCCGGTATTCGAACTGCCCGAGGGGTGTGTTAAAGGCTGTCTTTTGCTCATCCCTCTCCCTGATGCGTACCCGGAAGTACGCATCCCGTAGATCTAATTTTGAAAAGATTTTTCCCCTAGCTGCTTCAGTTAATAAATCTTTGATCAAAGGCATGGGGTAGGCATTTGTCGAAGACACTGTGTTTAATCCTTGATAGTCCGTACAAAGTCTCAACCCCACGTCCTTCTTTTTCTAGAACAACACGGGGGCCGCAAACGGAGAGGAGGCCGGCCAGATGAAGCCCCGGGCTAGGTTCTTATTGATAAATTTGCGCAGTTCCTCTTTCTTGCCTGGGCGCATCGCATAAATGTGTCCTTTGGGTAGTTTCTGGCCCGGTAATATTTTAATGCTACAATCCGAGTGTCTATGGGGGGGCAGTTCTTCTTCATCGAACACCCTGGCTAAGTCCCGGTATTCAGGGGTTATGGATTGCAGCTCCTCGTGAGCCAAACAAATCTTCGGGTTTTCTACTACGGGCTGCGGGCCCTAAGTGGGATTCCAACAGTGCTCTTGACACCGAGGGGAGATGAATTGCATCTTCCCCTCATCCCACAGGATATAGGGGTCATGTCCATGCAATCAAGGGCCTCTAATACCAATGGGAATCTGGCGGCTGGGGTGATCATGAACTACCGTCCTTCCCAGTGATCCCCCGCCCCTACCCGCAAGGGAACAGTCTCGAATTCACAGGGTTCTTTCATAGTGGAGCCATCCATTTGGGTGAAAATCAAAGGATCAGGTAGCTTCACCACCCCTGCCTACAACCGCGTTACCAACGAAGCGTTGATGGTCTCTCCCACACCCCGAGTCAATTAGGGCCCTCACATGGAAAAACAAGGGGGGGGGAAGCTGCTCACCGCTTTTGACGCCTCTGGGATCAGGCCCTGCTGCTCCGCGCCTCTTACAGCAGGACCTGGCCTTTTCCCGCCGGCTCGGAGTCTCTTCACTGGATTCTTCTTCAATTTCATCGGAGTGTCTTGCAGAGCCTTGGCAAATCTCGGCTTTCCCGCCGGGTTCCTTGCCGGGGTGGCAGGGCGTGTTTTTGCAGGATCAGCTTGCCCCTGCTTCCCTGGGCCTGATCCACCACAACCCGCTCCCCACACTTTAGGCACAGCCCTTGTCTCATTCATTGCTCTCAGGTAGCGTCAGCCACCCGCATCGGTTTCGCCTTCTGCTGAGGTGGGGTAGGCTTACCTCCCACTGTCGTGATGTCTAGGTGGAGGGTATTCAGGTGAGTCTCCGCACTCTCCTCCTCTTGCATCCAGGCCGGGAGGGATATCGGGTCCACGGCCCGTAAGACCGTCTCCCGGATCTTGGGATTCAACCCCACACGGTACAATTCTGCTAGCACTTGATCCGACCAATTTTGGACTTTGGCCACATGCAACTTAAATTCCGAGGAGTATTCTCTCACCGATCTCTTCCCTTGCTTCAGTGTGCGCAGGAACGCTCTCGCTTTGGGCCTGGCATTCCGATCCTTGAAGTGGGCATGCAACACCCACATAAAAGCATCCAAATTCACCAGCTCCGGGCCCTGTGCGTTGTGCAACCCCACGTACTAAGCTGCAGCCACTCCCCACAGACGGGCCGCCACCA
The DNA here is from genome assembly GCF_001447785.1 of Gekko japonicus. Classification (NCBI taxonomy): domain Eukaryota; kingdom Metazoa; phylum Chordata; class Lepidosauria; order Squamata; family Gekkonidae; genus Gekko; species Gekko japonicus. Next base: position 194,437 of record NW_015161997.1, on the reverse strand, counting down.
TGTCTACGCAACTGCTGTCATCCGGGAACAGGTGGCCCGACCTTTCCACGAATTTCATCACTCAAACCATGAAATATGACAGCTCCTCTGGATCCCCGTCGAACGTGGCTTCAATCAGGTCCTTTGGCTGGTGATGCAAGGGACCCCTCGGGCCAGCCGGCCGTGGCCCCGGTCTGGGCTCCTCACTTGGTCCTGGTGCCGGCACCTCCATGGGTCGCGGAGGGGGTGGGGGAGCCGGTGGCGCTGAGGGGTTTAACGCCGGTGCCGGTTGGGCGTCCCGCTCAGCCCTTATGGCTTGGACCACCAACTGTGGGTTCGCCTGGATGACTTCTTCCAACTCCCATTGTAGTTGGCGCCTTTCCTGGTCTGCCACCTCGAGCCTACGAGTCAATTCCTCATCCAGGGACATGCGACCGCTCCTCACCTTGGTTTGGTCTGTCACCAAGGCTCCCGGCGGTGGCTCCAGGGCCCCCCTGAACGTTGGGTAACCTACAGCGGAGGTAAATCCCAGGTTGAACCGAATGTCCCTCCGGGGCCCCTGGGTGAGCATATAGGTCTCTGCCGTGGAATCCAGATTAAAATGGCCCCACCCAGAGCTCGGCAGGTACCCATGTAGGGGTGGGTGCCTCGGCTCAGAGGGGGTCAGGAACAGATGGGTCGATGTCGTCTTTGGTACGGTCCCCTTGCCCTTCAGGGGAACTGTCGCCGGCGGTGTAGTGGTCACTGGTACATCCGACTGGGTCGTAGGAGTTTCAGCTCCCATCAAGGGAATAATGCCCTCTTCCTCGCCTGGAACTTGGTGCTCTTCTCCGTCGCTCATCTCGGGATGAGAGAGGCACGTAGATAGAGGATGAAAGGATTCTTAACAGAATGTCAGGTTCCACAGCCAACAACGGAGTACATGCTTATCAGAAAGGTTATACTTTATTGCCGAGCTATAGAGGCATTAACATAGTCACTGTTAAGAATGGCAATGTTCCTACAAGCATAATGGGGTATAGGGTATTCATATGCACCCCCCCTTTCCATAAGCCAATTAGCCTGGCTCCCATGCGTGGGAGAAGGGTCTCCAGGCCGTTAGAGGCTGGAGCTGGGAACCGAAAGCGCTCCCACGGTTCCAGGCATCCCAGACACTACACCAGCAACCTGCAAGGTCATTGATAAGCAAGCAGTACAGAAGCAAAAGTAAAAAAGCAGCATCTGGCCCACAGAGGAAGAGAATGGATCTCCCCCCTATCATGGCAGCATAGCTGACAGGGGAGGCCTCAGCCTGTATGTGCGTTGGTCTTCCAAGGCAACTGGTTGACCACTGTGTGACAGGAAACTTGACCAGATGGACCACTGAAGATTCTTACATAACCAGAACCAATGGGGAGGGGGACAGCAGTTCATGGCCTCTGACCCCAGATGAGCCTCATTCCTGGTTACCAACCTGAAGGTGAAAGGATTATGTGTCTTGTGGGTTTTAGATGGTTTACTTGCCCTCACTCCCAATTTCCCACCCCCAAGGAATTGAGAAGCAGGAGAAAAAAAATGGCTTCCACATAGTGACACTCTAGGAATTTCACCTAGTATCCCTGATAAAGACCATAGAGAGTAGGGGAGGCAGCCTAGAGCATCACCTGAAAGTGACATCACATATTTCCATAATTCCCCCCTTCCCGGGCACCACCCTCCAAATCTCTCGGTGTTTGCTGAGGCAGCGTTAGGAATCCTATGTAGTCAGGCTACCGAAATGTCTCATCAGCAGATCATAGTGCAGTTGTGGACTTTGGCCCATCTCCATGGGAACTGGTGCAACTGAGGAAGAGATCTTCTGTAGCTGTTCATGCCCCCACCGCTGAAGTTTTGTGAAGGCCTATCTCATGAATCCGCTAAAACAATTGTTTTGCCATCCTATTTAGTATATGATTTATCTGCTCGATATTCTGAGAAGTTTTGGATTATTTTTCTTGCAAAAGAGGAACTTGTACCCTTTGATTCTCTTATATTGCTTCCTGGACTGATTGGCTTGGACATCTAAACAACCTCAGTTCTTCTCCCCTTGCCAATACTATCATAATTATCACCCATCATTACAGCAAAGGTTATAGCTTTCCAATTACTCTCTTGTGCTCCCTCCTTTCCCGCCAGTAGAAATAATGACCTCTTGGAGCTCAGGGAATTGCTATCCATTCAAATGACAAATCATTACAAGGGAGTTAACAAATCGTTAGACATTGTTATTGCACACGATAAAGATCAGCCGGTGATTAAAGGTCAGGGTCGTGGAAGATGCATAGTTACAAAGAAACCTAATTGGATGACTGGAATTATATACCCAAAAGGAAGCCAGTTAATATCAAATGGGCCATTTTAAAGTGTTGTCGGGGGGAAAATAAAAATTCAACAGGAAAGAAAGGGGACAGTTAAAGGCTCGCAAGAATATACAATTAGGAATATGGAGGATTTTGCTCACACTACAGATTTAGAGCTGCTGAATTTCACCAGACAGTTACAGCACACCCTGACCTGGATTTCAGCATCTGAGCAGGGTCAGTCCTGGTTAGCAGATAGGAGACCACCAAGGAAGTCCACGGCTTGCTACCACAGAGGCAGGCAATGACAACCCACCTCTGTTCGGCTCTTGCCTTGGAAACCCCACGAGGGGTTACCATAAGTCAGCTGTCACTCACTTGCCGGCCGTTCCCACCACCAGTTGCGACACCATTGGAAACGAGCTCCCTTGATGAAGCCCCATTGAAAGGGGTGGGAGCTTTGCACAGAAGGAGGACCAAGGATGCCACTCCCTGGAGGGAGGGTGGGGTAAAAGTGGGTGGCTAGAAAGAAGACTGGACTGGACTGCCACCTTGGGCAAACTCCAGCTGCAGCAGTGGGGGGTTATTGCAGTGTGTTAGATACACAACTCCCTTATCCTTCTGAGTAACACCAGGGTTTCCCCGAACCTCTTTAACACCCTGTCAACTTTCCCTCTCTGCCGAATATCAAATTTAATTTTCTCCAATAAGGAAGTAATTCTGTAAGGAAACTCGCTAACAGAACAATTAAGAACATTTTCATATTAATTTGAAAGCTATGAACATGGGATTAATATTCTACCGTGTGATTGACTTTCCTAATTAGATTGCTTGTTGCATCCTATTAGGGGAAAGGAATATTCCCAAGATTATTTGTGCTGCTGTGTTATTTAACACTTGAACGGTTGAAGGTAACTGCTGTTGAAGCGAATCTAGAAGCAAGTCTAGAAGCAACAGTATTGGCCTTTGGTTAGGACCAAGAAGAAGAAGAAGAGACTTCACTTGGAGTCTCAGAGCGGCTTACAAACTCCTTTCCCTTCCCCTCCCCACAACAGACACCCTGGGAGTTGGGTGGGGCTGAGAGAACTCTTACACAAACTGCTCTTTTTCAAGGACAGCTGTGGCAGAGCTTGTGACTGACCCAAGGTCACCCAGCCAGGTGCAAGTGGAGGAGTGGGGAATCAAACCGTGTTCTCCCAGATTAGAGTCCACACACTTAACCACTACACTGACTATTCCCTGGAAGGCCAGAGAATGAAACTGAAGCTCAAAGACTTTGGCCACCCAATGAGAAGGGAGCACTCCCTGGAGAAGACCCTGATCCTGGGAAAGACTGAAGGTCAAAGAAGACGGGGACGGCAAAGGATGAGATGGTTAGACAGTGTCATAGATGCAACGAACATGAAGTTGAGCCAACTTCAGAGGACGGCAGAAGACCGGAAGGCCTGGCGGGATCTGGTCCATGGGGCCGCGAGGAGTTGGACTCGACTGTGCGACTGAACAACAACAACAACATGAGACCGTGCGAACTGGCGCTGCCAGACTGGGTTATCTGACTAACCTTGAGGAGGAGTGAATATTTGTTGGTGTGAATATTTCTGCTCTCTGTTGGTGTGAATATTTCTGCTCTCATGAGGCACGGAGACTCTCCCGTTCATTATGTAATCTCCCGCCGGGAGTATTCCCGCGTGCTTGCTTGAATTTCATTTGCTTAGCCACTTGCAGCATCATGTTACATGTACTGATGCACCCGCCCCATTGTCATTCCTAACATTATCCCTGTAGATCATGTCAACGGACCTGTAGTCTAATAAAGCATAATGATTCCCTGGAAACGTGTGTGGAGAGTTACTTGCTGTTGAACCTGACAGCAGTTTACAATCACCTTTCCTTCCTCTCCCCATAACAGACTCTCTGTGAGGTCGGTGGGGCTGAGAGAGCTCTAAGAGAACTGCTCTTGAGAGAACAGCTCTGAGAGAACTGTAACTGACCCAAGGTCACCTAGCTGGTTTCATGTGGAGGAGTGGGGAATCAAACCCTTAGAGTCTGCTGATCTTAACCACTACACCAAACTGGCTCTCAGGGTCAGACTAGGATCTGGGAGATTGCAGTACAAGTCCCACCATCTTTCATGCAGCTCTGCATAGTTTTAGGCCAAGTCACCCTTTCTAGTGTACCTTGCAGAGTTGTTGTGAGGCTGTTTTCCGATTTCCCAGCACCACATCTGTTTCTGCTCTAAGTATGGCTGCAACACATCTGGCTCTCGCCTATATTTTCACATTTCAGGGGAAGGCCTGTTGCGGGGGAGGAAATGGGGAAGACGTTTGTCCACCACGAAAGCTGGTCTGTCTGGCAGCAGCCAGGTCACACGCTTTTCCTGTGGTGAGACCAGTCCATTGCAATGGCTTGTCCCAGTGGGAGCACCTTCACTTTATGGATTCATGAAGTCATATACGATGGTTTTGTTTTAAAAAGTGTTTGGTGGAAGGCAGATCGAGTGGTGTTTTCCATCTTGTGTCTTTCTATTCTCTGTATTGCTTTTTTCATGCAGGTGGACCGCTGCATTGCTTTCACATGTTTTTATGCAACGTTGCTTTGTCAGCTGCTGTGAGCCTAAGGTGATATATAAATATGTTACATACATAAACAGACCAATACCTGATTAGCCTCCAGGGCACCCTGGGTTTCCTTGTCAGTTTCTTTGTCAGTTTCCTTGTCAGAGCCAGTTTGGTGTAGTGGTTAAGTGTGCAGACTCTAATCTGGGAGAACCGGGTTTGATTCCCCACTCCTCCACTTCCACCTGCTGATGTGCACAGCTGTCCTTGAAAAAGAGCAGTTTGTGTCAGAGCTCTCTCAGCCCCACCCACCTCACAGGGTGTCTGTTGTGGGGAGGGTGAGGGAAAGGAGTTTGTAAGCCGTTCTGAGACTCCAAGTGAAAGGCGGGGTATAAATCCAATCTCCTCCTC
>NW_015161997.1:177855-189130 GCF_001447785.1 Gekko japonicus | reverse complement strand
CAACCACAACGCCGCCGCCTCCGCCGCCTCCGCCTCCTCCTCCTCCTCCTCCTCCTCCTCCTCCTCCTTCTTCTTGTCATTGCTTTATGAACGAATGTTTCTAAAGTGTGTGGGTGAAGGGAGAGCCGCTTGACTTAATTCTTTTGAGTGTATCTGGACTGTGTGCTGCTTTCCATGTTGTGTCTGAAACACCTTTCCTTGGCTACAGTGCACAGAGCCCCCTTGAATTTGTAATTATTTATGATATTGACCCTCTGTAGCTTTTGGCAAAAGTTATGTAATGTCTCTCCCTTGCCTCCCCTTTTACAAAACGAGGACGAAAGACTTGGGTTGCTTCACAAAGCCTGTCTGGAGGGTTAATAAATTAATTTTTGTCAAGTGCTTTGAAAATCACAAGTACTTACAGATTCTTTAGTAATGGCTAAATGTTGTGATGAATATGCATGATTTCTGGATTATGCCTGTCTCTAACCCAAAGTCTTTGAAATGCTTTCTCTTTCTTTCATTATCCCCCCTACCCTTTGTTTTAACTCCTTTTGTGTACAGAGAACAACAGAATCTCAAAATAATCAGTCTGGAGGATGGAGGGGCAGCACAGATTTTTCTTTTGAAAGAGAAGCTTGTGTCAAAATTGAGGAAAGCAGCAGGGAGTTTCTAGTGCATGGCTTGGAAGGCCCTTCCGGAAATGGTCATTCTGCCTGCTTTTTTAGAATGCCCCAAGTGAGGGAGCTGCGGTGGCTCAAGTGGTTAAGACGCTGAACTGCAGACTGTGGAAGGTCAGTAGTTCAGCAGTTTGAGACCCGAGTTGCCGCATGATGGAGTGAGCTCCCGTCTCTAGTTCCAGCTCCTGCCAACCTAGCAGTTCGAAAGCAAGAAATGTGCAAGTAGATAAATAGGGACCACTTCGGTGGGAAGGTAACAGCGTTCCGTGTGCCTTGGTGTTTAGTCATGCCGGCCACATGACCACGGAAATGTCTTCGGACAGCGCTGGCTCTTCAGCTTTGAAACGAAGATGAGCACCGCAACCCTAGAGTCGGACTCGACTGGCTTTCGAGCAAGGGAAACCTTTACCTTTTACCTTTAAGTGAGGGAACTCGGCAACTGGTGGCAGAGTTAAATGTCAGGAGCTGTGGGGATTGGGGTGGTGGTGGTTCTGCTCCCCCACAGGGGCTGCTAATGTGCCAGCTGCAGAAGCTCCTGGAAGGTCCAGCCACTAACTCAGCCACTGGGCCCGAGCCAGTGAGGAAGCCCAGAGAAGTCCAGCAGTCCTTGTTGATCTGTGGAGAGGCCGTGACTCAATGCCGGAGCATCTGCTTGGCATGCAGAGGGTCCCAGGTTTAATCCCAACTGTTGTGTCCTGACCTAGCCATGTGCTCAATCCAGTTTCGGCTGGTTCCACATGCGGTCAGGTGAGGTACATGAGCTTCGCTCCCAAACACAGTAGACGTTCGGATCCTAGTTCCCAGCCAACCGGGAACCTAGGCTCCCCAGGAATAATCTGATCAGTGTAAATAGACCGTTCACGGGTGTGGGGTGTGTGTGGGTGTGTTTTCCTTGGGACATATAAGCCGGCCTGCGAGCCGGCTACTTTGTCTTGTTCAGGGGTCGTTTCGTAGAAAAAGAGCTAGGGGAACTCATTAGCATATGCCACACCCCCTGACATCACCGGAAGTGTGTCATAAGGCCACACCCCCTGACATCACTGGAAGTGTGTCATAAGGCCACACACCCCACCCCCAACGGTCCTGGCCGCCACCGCCGGCCTTGCAGCTCCACAGCCGAGCCTCATGAGGGGCCCAGTGGTGGACCTGCAAGGCCGGCGGGAGTGCAAAAAAGCCCCGCGAAGGCCCTCCCTGGCCCCAGGCAGGCAGGGGTGGGGAGAGGCAGGGAGGAAGCAACTTACCCTCCCTCTTCTCCTGCCTCCTCCTGGCTGAATGAGGGCCGGAAGCGGGGCGGCCGGAAGCAGGGGGCGGGGCTTCGTCATGTGCCCCGCCCCTCGTACCTCACCCGGGGGAACTGCGATCCCCCGCGATCCCCCCCGAAATGACCTCTGGTCTTGTTCTTCTCCGAATAAAGTATGAGATCTGAATTCACTAAGCAAGTCTCAGTACTTTTCACCAACCATCTCCTATTAAAAAGTATCTGGCAATTCGTTGATATGAAGGACTTCTACCACAGACCCTAAGGAGCAGCTGCCCGTCAGAGCAGACTGTCTCAATAGAAGACAACTTCTCTGGCTCATGTGCACCACGTCCTGGTGTTTTGTTTGTTCCAGCTGGTCTCCTGCTTCCCGAGTGTGACCTTCTCTTGTGGACTCAGTTCCTGGCACCTGACCTCTGGAGTCCTCTGCAGCCTTGGCACACCATTTGGTCCTAACCTTCTCCTTCTGACCTCTGGGCTGTCCCTTGCTCTGACTCCCAGCTCCCCATCCTGGGCCCTGCCCACCTACTGCCAACTGCCCTGCCCTTAGCAGTGGAGCCAAATCTGCACATCAAGCTTCCTGTAGAACACAGAGAAATGTACTGCATCTCTGCCTTCTCCCTTGTTGTACTCGACTGGCTTTCGAGCGTCCGACTCTTCGCGACCCCATGGACCAGATCCCGCCAGGCCCTCCTGTCTTCCGCCGTCCTCTGAAGTTTGCTCAATTTCATGTTCGTTGCATCTATGACACTGTCTAACCATCTCATCCTTTGCCGTCCCCGTCTTCTTTGACCTTCAATCTTTCCCAGCGTCAGGGTCTTCTCCAGGGAGTGCTCCCTTCTCATTTGGTGGCCAAAGACTTTGAGCTTCAGTTTCATTATCTGGCCTTCCAGGGAACAGTCAGGGTTGATTTCTTTGAGGATTGACTGATTTGATCTCCTTGCAGTCCAAGGGCCTCTCAAGAGTCTTCTCCAGCACCATAGTTCAAAAGAATCTATTCTTTGGCGCTCGGCCTTCCTTATAGTCCAACGCTCGCAGCCATACATGACTACTGGGAATACCATTGCTTTGACCATGCGGACTTTTCCCCGCAATATGCACGCTCACACACAAACAAGGGAAGCTGCCATATACAGAATCAAACCATTGGTCTATCGAGGTGGTCTATAGAGGCTCTCTAGGTTCTCGGGCAGAGGTCTTTCACGTTACCTCATCCTTTTAACTGGAGATGCTGGGGACTGAACATGACGAGAACAAGACTAGTTTGTTTAGGGGCTTGCATGCTCCCTCTCTCCTCTTCTTGTTAAGATTCTGTTAACAAACATGTCACTCCAACTGCAATTTGATTTTATGCCTGAATTATTAACAAATTGTCATTTTAGTCTGGAGACAAGAAAGAACCCACAGTTTGATAAAGCGGCTGGATTTGGACATCAAGGCAAACTGTGGTTAGATCACAGAGTTCCTAAAACTCAACGCTGGCTCCATGCATGAAGAGACGTAGGAAGCGAGAGATTAAGCCAGGGCTGTTTCCATCATGAATAAACCACAGTTTTTTTTCATTAAGTCTGAACACAGTCTTAGCAATCTGCTGATTTGCATCTCAAAGTGCAAACTGAGTTCTTTTGTAAAAGTGTTAGCGCATTCATGCTAATCTCTGTGACAATAACAGCCTTCTGGCATCTTATAGACTCCGACACTGTGGCATAAGAGTTCGTGGACTAATTACTGTCACAGCACAAAGCAAATTGTTTGTAAACAGCATCCTCCATTCAGTTCCCAGCCCAAAATCTCTAGAGAGGAAAAGACTCAGATTGTATCAGCGATAATTAGTTTTGCTTAATTCTTTTTTATGAAATAACTAGATCTTCTTCCTCTGTCCACCAAGAACTATTTCCCAGACTGGATGCCCTTCTCGCAGTACTGAAATATACTAGTTCTTTCATAAGGAGAAGCTTTGAAGGGGAAAAAAACCGGGATGCTTTTAAAAAAGTTGTTTTAAAAGGGAAGGAAATAGCTCATAAAATTATATTCTTTTGATTCAGATGATCACTGAATACAAAACACAGCACCGTTCAAGGAGGTGCTAAATTTTATAACTGTGTTGGATTCTCAAGTGTCATTGAAAAAACAGTTTACTGCCTTGGTAGCCCCAGTCTTCCTATTTGGTGCCAATCTGACCTCATGTGTAAGTAAAGGTTAAGGTAAAGGTTCCCTTGCTCGAAAGCCAGTCGAGTCCAACTCTAGGGTTGCGGTGCTCATCTCCGTTTCAAAGCCGCAGAGCCAGCGCTGTCCGAAGACGTTTCCGTGGACATGTGGCCGGCATGACTAAACACCGAGGCGCACGGAACGCTGTTCCCTTCCCCCCGAAGTGGTCCCTATTTATCTACTTGCAATTCCTTGCTTTCAAATTGCTAGGTTGGCAGGAGCTGGAACTAGAGACGGGAGCTCACTCCATCATGCGGCAACTCGGGTCTCGAACTGCTGAACTACTGACCTTCCACAGCCTGCAGTTCAGCGTCTTAACCACCTGAGCCACCACAGCTCAAGAGCTTATGTGTGCCCTCCTCTAAAAAGAGCTCACTTGAGGGATCTTTTCAGCCTAGGAACAGAATTAATTACACCAGCCTTCCTCTAGAAAGAATAGAGAAAACAAATGTCTGCTACACCTGGGGATCTTCCTTTATGTCGAGGCTGAGCTCTTGCCGTTATTTTGGAAACAGTGATTTCTTGTGGGGCTGAAGAAAGCAATAAACAAAGGCATGGCAAGTTTGACATGCCTGGGGAATACTTGTGGGGCTTTTTTTGCAGGGCATCCAATCAAGCAGGACGCTCCTGACTTGCAAAGATGCTTTGTGCTGCACCATCAGATCTTCTGTGTGAATGTCTCCCTGCCCATCACTTGACTCTTCCCTTAGGGAGAGCACGCAGGGCCTTGCTGTAAGCCAGGTGGACACCGCCCCCCAAGTGAGAGGCAATATGGAGGGGAACACCTTCGCATTTACAGCACCCCAGGAGTGCACATGCCAGGCAGCAGAATTAAATCTAATCTAATAGCCTAAGCTAAATGCTGTATGCTTTTTTAACAATAACTATTGTTAAAACAATAACAATAACTATTGTTAAAACAGTAACAATAACTATTGTTAAAACAGTAACAATAACTATTGTTAAAACAGTAACAATAAATATCGTTAAAACAACAATAAATATTGTTTAAACAATAACAATAAATATTGTTAAAACAACAACAATAAATATTGTTAAAACAACAACAATAAATATCATTAAAACAATAACAATAAATATCATTAAAACAATAACAATAAATATCGTTAAAACAACAACAATAAACATTGTTAAAACAACAACAATAAACATTGTTAAAACAATAACAATAAATATCGTTAAAACAATAACAATAAATATCGTTAAAACAATAACAATAAATATTGTTAAAACAACAACAATAAACATTGTTAAAACAATAACAATAAATATTGTTAAAACAATAACAATAAACATTGTTAACTGGGCCAATATTGGCACTCTTCGTCACGGTTTTGTGAAGCTCTGATGTTCCTCAGAGGTGTAAAGTGCTTTTGATGATTAATGATGAACTCCAATACAGAATTATCAAAGGAAGACTGCATGAACTATACTCTCTGATGAAGATATGAAACTCCCGAGACTACCTGGGATCTGCGTTAGTAGTAGTTCAATTCAAAGAGTTTATATGGGCGTATTGTGGATTTCTAAGCCTTGCCAAAGTTCGTTTTGGCATTTAGTGGATGTTCCATGGATTTTAAAAATATGGGTCCAGTTCAAGGTTTATATCTTTATTGATACCATTGTTTCAAAAGCACCCTTTTTTCACTTCAGCAACTTTGTAAATGCACCCCCCAGTCTTGTTATTCATGAACTTTCTATCTTGTGATTGGTTTATGTTACTGTATCTTTTTCATTGTGTATGTATGAGACAATAGAAAATAGAAATTAGAATACTTATGAACATTTTCATAATACAAAAACAAAAAAAACCACTTAGACTTGTTATCTGAATATCTATTGTTAAAAAAGCATACAGCATTTAGCTTAGGCTATTAGATTAGATTCTCGTGTCTGTATTCCTTTTCTATTAATTTGTTGATTTAAGGCAGCAGCATTATGCAGAGGCAAAGACCCTGGAAGGTGTGCCACCTTGGTCTGACCCAGCTGCAGCTCCCCCCTCCGCCCTGACATCTGCATACACCAAACAATGGGCCTACCTTGCACTACTCCTATCAGCCTCCCCTCCCCTTTTCCTACCCACATCTCTTTTATAACAACTGTCTATCACCTTTCCCACCTAACACAAAAGGAGAGCCACCAAGCAGCATTGTTTCTTTTTGATTAGTTTAATTAGCAATCCAACACCTCCTAAGAGCATCTCCTGCTCTTCTTTGTCTGTACCTGAGAACCCTATTCAGCGCTCCCAAAGTCATTATTTCATCAGTTATTTGTTTCACAGGGTGGTCATGTTAACATGCCCTCAGGTCCCACTTTTTCTACAAAAATAGCACCCAGAGCTCAGTCAGTCAGTCAGTCTCTGTCTCTGTCTCTCTGTCTCTCTCTCCCCTCCCCCGGTCTCTCTCTGTCTCTGTCTCTCTCTGTCTCTGTCTCTCTCTGTCTCTGTCTCTCTCTCTCTCTGTCTCTCTCTCTCTGTCTCTGTCTGTCTGTCTGTCTGTCTGTCTGTCTCTCTGTCTCTCTCTCTCTATCTCTCTCTGTCTGTCTGTCTGTCTGTCTGTCTGCCTCTCTCTCTCTCTCTCTCTCTCTACGTCTTGTCCTTCTTCTGGACCTAGCCTCTACAGGACAGGTAGCCGTCACCCCAACACCTCCCTATATTTCCCACTAATCCCTTTATTTCTGAATTGGTTTTGTATGGGTGTGTCTTCTTGTGTGCTTATTTGTACGTTAGTACTTTTAGTTTTCTCTTTAATAAAACCGATCTCTGTATTTGACCTTTGGACTGGTCGTTTTGAGAGTTCTCCTTAAGGAATAATCCCCATAAAACAGAGGTGGAGATTCCCACTAGTTACCTCCCTCTCGCAAGGCCGTTTTGTCTCCTTTGCTAATTCCCCAACTAAAGTTGGAGACAGCCCCCTTTTGGAGCAACGCATAGCATTTGAGATGACATTGCCGGGGGAAGGAAATAGTGGCAGATGCCGCCAACCGGGAGGAAAACAGGCTAGAACTTTCTTAAAGGGATGTGGTATCCAGTGCAACCTAGAAAGACCAAAGGGTGGTGGAGGTACCCGGTTCTTCCAAGAAACTGAAGATGGCACACATGGTTCTCCTGTCCTCTGTTTTATCTGTCCAACAACCCTGGCTGGTTCTGCATCTGGCATTTGCTCCACATTTTCTCAACATGAAGGAAAAGGTGCAGCTCAAAACCCCATTCAAATACCCCAGGGCAACGCCATACTGACTGCAAAGGCCACCCCCGAATAGCCATAAAACAGCCATAAATCAATGCAGAGGGTACCATAAAACCCTGATCAAAGCCCGATGATCAAAGGAAGTGAAAGCAGCATGCAGTGCAGAAGGGAATTTCTGTTCCAGTGTGGGGTTTGCTAAAACAACGGAGGAAAAAGCCAATGCAGAACCACTCCCTGTGACACTGAGAATTAGTGAGTGGCCTACGGTCATCCAGTAAGCTTCGTGGTTAGTGGGTATCTGGACCTGTATCTCTCTGGCCCTAGTCTGACACACACTAACCATTTCATCACCCTGGCTCTGAGTGCGAGCTTTTATTCATCTCAACCACACCAATGTGGTATAATAATCCTCTTCTAAATGAACTCTGAAGTGACTTACACAAAAAAGAATGACTTTCAGAGATTGCAACATTATAGGCAGATGAACAAATAAATCAGACTCATCACAGCAGACGGGTAATTCCCCCCGTTTCAATGTGACCCTCCTCTTCAGTCCTTTTCCTAAGGCTCTGAAGATAACCGTGAGGTTTAGGTAGTTTCGCAGGGCTCTTTTTGTAGCGCTAGAACTTTCTTAAAGGGATGTGGTATCCAGTGCAACCTAGAAAGACCAAAGGGTGGTGGAGGTACCCGGTTCTTCCAAGAAACTGAAGATGGCACACATGGTTCTCCTGTCCTCTGTTTTATCTTTCCAACAACCCTGGCTGGTTCTGCATCTGGCATTTGCTCCACATTTTCTCAACACGAAGGAAAAGGTGCAGCTCAAAACCCCATTCAAATATCCCAGGGCAACGCCATACTGACTGCAAAGGCCACCCCCGAATAGCCATAAAACAGCCATAAATCAATGCAGAGGGTACCATAAAACCCTGATCAAAGGAAGTGAAAGCAGCATGCAGCGCAGAAGGGAATTTCTGTTCCAGTGTGGGGTTTGCTAAAACAACAGAGGGAAAAGGCCAATGCATAACCACCCCCTGTGACGCTGAGAATGAGTGACTGGCCTAAGGTTATCCAGTCAGCTTCGTGGTCACTGGGAATTTGGACCTGTATCTCTCTGGCCCTAGTCTGACACACACTAACCATTTCACCACCCTGGCTCTGAGTGCGAGCTGTTATTCATCTCGACCACACCAATGTGGTATAAGAATCCTCTTCTAAATGAACTCTGAAATGACTTACACAAAGAAGAATGACTTTCAGAGATTGCAAAATTATAGGCAGATGAACAGTGCAATGCAGCCCCGCCATGGGGCAAATAACGCTTCTCCTGGAGCCATTATGGGGTTGGGAAAACAGTGGGGCGGAGGGGAGGCTGAAGCCTAGGTAGTTTCGCAGGGCTCTTTTTGTAGCAGGAACTCCTTTGCATATTAGGCCACACACCCCTAATGTAGCCAATCCTCCAAGAGCTTACAGAGCTCTTCTTACAGGGGCTACTGTAAGCTCTTGGAGGATTGGCTACATTAGGGGTGTGTCACTTAATATGCAAAGTAGTACCTGCTACAAAAAGAGCCCGGACTTCCAAGTACCAATCAAGCACAGGCCAAGCACTTCCACTCAGCATGCCCCCACTTTTAGGGGCAGCCTCCATATAAGCCCTGCCAACTACCAATTGGGGAACGGGACAGAGCTAAACTCCACCTTCAAAGTGGCAGATTTAAGCAAGATTCTCGTATTGGCACAGGGGTAGGGCACAGGGACGACGGTGAGTAGCACAAGGGTGGGGGAGCGTGGACACGATCCGCTCCGCTCACGGCTGTGTCCACAACAGGGACAGCCATCAGGGGTCATTTTGTAGAGAAAGAGGTGCAGGAGCTCATTAGCATAACTCATTAGCATAACTTATTTGCACGGGGGGGGGGGCTCTGCAGCTTACCTGGCTGCTTCTTGCTCTGACTGAGGGCTGCTGGGAGCAGGGGGTGGGGCTTGTTGCATGTACCCGCACCCTGGGCTCTTTACTGCCGGAGCTCCGCTCCTGTGCGCTCCTGCAGGAAATGACCCCTGGACAGCCTTAGTCAGGATATCTTCAGCTGATAACACCACTCCAAAGTCATTTGTGCCTGGAGGGGAGACCAGCCAGGAGGAGAAGACGAGGAGGGCACCAGAGCAGGCCACAGCTTGATTGATTACAGATACCTCAGGTCTTGGCATGGCATGGTTAGGGGACAGCAAGTGCCACTGACAGCCAGCACTAAAAGCCCCCAAGCCAGCTTTTGGGGAGGGAACGAGAACTGATTATAAGGCAAGAAACAAGAGAAACTGCTATTCGCACCTGTCACCGGCCTCCTGGAGCCATGGCTGCCATTTCGGCCCAGGAAAAGGACACCATGACCCTTGCTCCCCAAGCCCCATGAAGAGACCCCTACTTTTGGGGTCATGCAGGGAACCCACCCCTGCCTAACCCTGCACTGTGTTCCCAAACCCCAGCACAATGCCTGGATAGGGGGCAGCTGTGATAGTACATAATGCACACTGAACTGCACACTCCATCTGCATCAGGGCTATTTTTGGGTAGGAACGCACAGGAACGGAGTTCCGGCTGGCTCCCAAGTTGGCCACACCCAGCAGGAACTCATTAGCATAATAGGCCACACCCAACAGCAGAAACACATTAGAATTGGCTACATTAGGGGTGAGTGGCCTAACATGCAAAGGAGTCCCTGCTACAAAAAAAGGCCCTGGGTTTGGACAACAAACAAGGTCAACAGAATAAAAGAAGCAATAGGTGGGCGTGGCTGGATGACCACACTTCTGGTAACATGGGGGATGTGGCCTAATATGCTAATGAGCTGTGCTGTAAGGGCTGTGGCCTATTATGCTAATGAGTTCCTGCTGGGCTTTTTCTACAAAAAGAGCCCTGATCTGCATAGATAATTCTTTGCCATGAAGAATGCAAAACACTAAGACCCTTGTCCAATGGCAGCCCTGTTATTCATTAGCCATCCCCAGGCCATAGCAAAGACCATCAGAACATTGAATCTAAGGTAAGGAGACGGGACTGCCGACAAAGAGTCTGAGCCGACTCCAGGAATCCCTCTTGAAAGCTACAGCTTAGACCAGAATGAAGCCTACTAGATGCACCCCTCAGCTCACCCCAAAGCCCCATCACTAGTTAAAGAGGGCAGGACTACATGGGACACTTGGGCAGGAGCCAATGTGAGCCACGGCCACTCAGCGTCCTCTTGCTCCCCCCCTCCCCTCAACGCAAGCGTCGCAGCTGGCTAAAGCGGGTCGTTGGGTTTTTGAAATATCCTGTCTCAGTTCTGGCAAGCTGAAGCATACATTTCCATTGAAGGTGACACCTAACATAAGAACAGAAGAGAAGCCGTGCTGTTATCAGGCCAGTGGCCCATCCAATCCAACACTCTGAGAAATTTCACATTACCCTTTTTAAGCCGTTTTTAAGCCGTTTTTGATCCGTCATGGAGTAAACCGGTATAGGGCTGCCATTTCACACATGGCTTTCCCCTTCTGGTAAAGAGCTGGATCTGAAGCGGTTTGCCATTTCAGACTGCACCGCTTTTTCCCCACCGTTTTTCGCCCACGTGGGCTTTTTTTTTTTGAATATTCGCTTTAGAGCGATATAGCACTATAGCACTATAACAAAACACTCCAGGCATTTCAATGGGGTTGATATGATGCTGTTGCATTATAGCGTTATGGTGCTATAATACTATAAAGTGAATGTTCAAAAAAAAAGCCGGAGATCGCCCGCGCAGGCGAAAAACAGCGGGAAAAAGCGCATCGGAACCAGGAGAGGAAACTGAAGACTACTTGGAAGCGGTTGACAGGTAAAACGCTTCAGCCCCGTTTCCTAAATGGGACAGAAGCGTTTGTGTCTGAAATTACAAATATATTCCAGTAGGGAACCGGTTCTAAAACGG
>NW_015161997.1:174429-177806 GCF_001447785.1 Gekko japonicus | reverse complement strand
CCCCAGCACCAAGAATACAGAGCATCACTGCCCCAGACACTTCACCATGTCTAAGTGAAAACCAGGGCCTCTTTCTCTCTCTGCCAGCAATTCCTCCCATCCATGCAAGCCGAGCTGCAGCATATGGTGTTGGTGGTGGTGGTGAGGGAACCTTCTTTCCAGTTTCTGTCATAAGATAATTTAAGATAACCATCTTCAAGTCCTTGAAGGGCTGTCATATAGAAGATGGTACAGAGTTGTTTTCTGTTGCCCCAGAAGGTTGGACTAGAACCATTGGGTTGAAATTAAATCAGAAGAATTTTCTGCTAAACGTTAGGAAGAACTTCTTGACAGAGTGGTTCCTCAGTGGAACAGGCTTCCTAGGGAGGTGGTGGGCTCTCCTTCTTTGAAGGTTTTCAAACAGAGGCTAGATGGCCGTCTGTCAGCAATGCTGATTCTGTGAACTTAGGCAGATCGTGAGAGGGAGGCCAGGAAGGGATGCCTCAGTGCTTAGTTCTTGTGGCCCTTTCTTACACACCCAGAGAAATGCTGATTGTCACGTTGGGGTCAGGAAGCAATTTTTCTCCAGGCCACTTTGGCTGGAGATCCTGGAGGTTTTTTGTCATCTCCTGGGCTTGGAATAGCAGTCACTGTGGGTGTGTCTGGGGGGGGGGGAGGGGTTTGTGAATTTCCTGCATTGTGCGGGGGGTTGGACCAGATGACCCTGGAGGTCCCTTCCAACTCAATGATTCAATTATTCTTTTCATCAGTAAAACTGTTGCCTCCCATATAAGGTATTGAAAAATGATCTGGCCAGGTTTAAGCTGTCTCTTTGTATTGTTGCTGTTATTGTGTCCATATTTGGGGGATGTTTGTGTAAGAAGTAGGGTCAATTTCATATTAAGACACCTCAGGGCTGGTAATTTTTTAAAATTAATATTGAAGGGAGGGAATTATTGCTCCACTGCCAGGTAATCTTTTATTTTTTTAATGCAAGAACTCCTTGGCTTGGTTCAGAAAATTCACACCGAACTAATTAAACTAACTGTAGTTTGCATGATTGTCTAAGCACAGGCCACTCCACAAACTGGTTGGTTAGTCAAGGATCAGGGCTATTTTTGGGCAGGAACGCACAGGAACGGAGTTCCGGCTGGCTCCCGAGTTGGCCACGCCCAGCAGGAACTCATTAGCATAATAGGCCACACCCAATAGCAGAAACTCATTAGGATTGGCTACATTAGGGGTGTGTGGCCTAACATGCAAAGGAGTTAAAAAAAGCCCTGGGTTTTGACAACAAACAAGGTAAACAGAATAAGAAGGGAAAGTGGGTGTGGCTGGATGACCACACTTCTGGTAACATGGGGGTGTGGCCTAATGGGCTAATGAGCGGTGCTGTCAGGGTGTGGCCTAATATGCTAATGAGTTCTTGCTGTTGGGTGTGGCCTATTGTGCTAATGAGTTCCTGCTGGGCTTTCTCTACAAAAAGAGCCCTGGCAAGGTACATCAAACCAAGATCTGGAACCAGGTTTTTAAGCTGGTTTATTAATCACAGTGACCTGTATTCCCACCACTCTACAAAGCAAATCTGGAACCCTTCCCTCAGTCTCCGGAGCCTTTCTCCAATTTAGCTGGCTCTTCCTCCAATGTTAGGATACTGCTCAGTCCTTCCTAACTGATTTATCTTACAGTGCAGTCCAAAGAAGAGTTATAGTCTTCTAAGACTGAAGTTAATGGGCTTACCTGGGTGAAATACTGCTTAAGACTACGCTGCCGGAGAGTCATAATGACCCACTGGTTAGAGTAGTGGACTCTAGGATCAGGGAGACCTGGATTCAATACCTCACATGGCATGAAATTTACTAGATGACCACGGGCCGCTCACTCTCTCTCAGCATAACCAACTTCACGGGGTTGCTGTGATAATAAAAAGGAGGATGGGGGAGCTCTGTACTGGCCCAAGTTCCTTGGAAGAAGGGACAAAAATGAACTAACTAAATAATAATTAATGATGGTTTTGCATGACTTACAAATGCGGACATCCTAACTTGGCACCTACCTTCATCATCATGAGGAGGGGGGGGGATACCATTGGGGTCGCCTCTGCTCCGCCGCCGTATCGCCTTCATCATCATGAGGATGGGGGGGGTACCAGTAGGGACTTTGCAGGGGAAGTAGAGGAAAGACAGAAGGCAACGACATCTGCATTTGTCAAGGCAAACACGGATTTCTTTGGCTGTTTGCAAGCCCTGCCCCGGTTTCATGACAAGCTTTTTTGTTGTTAAGTCGCACAGTCGAGTCCGACTCTTTGCGACCCCATGGACCAGATCACGCCAGGCCTTCCTGTCTTCTGCCGTCCTCTGAAGTTGGCTCAACTTCATGTTTGTTGCATCTATGACACTGTCTAACCATCTCACCTTTTGCTGTCCCCGTCTTCTTTGACCTTCAGTCTTTCCCAGCATCAGGGTCTTCTCCAGTGAGTGCTCCCTTCTCATTGGGTGGCCAAAGTATTTGAGCTTCAGAGCTAACCTGCGTTAAAACAAGCCACGGTTTTGTGTTATGTCTGAATCAAACCACTGTTAAAGGAAATGTGAAAAAGGACCTTCTTTTTTCATTCACATATGGCTTGTAGATACTCCCTGTTTGCCATAACACAAGCAGAGCAAAAATGGCCTTAAACCTAAATGGTGAAAATACTGGGTCATTCCCTGATTGTACTTGTAATTCCCAATGCTTCTAACAAGAATTCATCTTCAAACGTTGGTTGATTTTTGCTTAAGAAGGAAAACATCATGGGAACAACCGGGGCTCTCAACGTCCACAAGGTGGCACTGTCTGATTTCTGCTTTTGAAGGCAAGTCCTCTTACTTTGCGCTCTGTCTCCCCTCCCCCTCGTTCCAGCTCATGCTTTCAGTTATGGTTATATCCATTTTGCTCATTTTATCCAAGACAGGAAGGAGCCAGAGTTTGCAAGTTACTCTATTCACTCGTGGCAGTGCCATATTCCTGGTCTGAAAATAGGGGCTTTAAGTCCAGAATGTACTCCTTTTCAATGATGTGCACTGCTTGGAAGTGGGATCGGACCATTATTGTACTTTTTGTGACCAAGTGGATGGGGATTTAAAGTCAAGAGACGTTCAGAGGTGATTTGCCATTGCCTGCCTCTGTGTAGGGACCCTGGACCTCCCTGGTGGGTCTCCCATCCAAGTACTAACCAAGGCTGACCCTGCTTAGCTTCTGAGATAGGAAAAGATTGGGCTGGCCTGGGCCATGCAGGTCAGGGCAGCAGGGTACTATACTGCCTTATGTATTTCTTAGTTTCAGTGTTTTCTGGTCTAGAGATTTTTCTGCATACCCGGCATTTATATTTATATTTTATATATTCGATTTGTATACCTCCC
>NW_015161997.1:170179-174347 GCF_001447785.1 Gekko japonicus | reverse complement strand
CGGGCTTCCGTTGTTACTTCCTGGCGCCTTAGGATGGGTCAACGACATCTCCCAGCAGGCTCCTGATGGACTCCTCCGGCGAGTGGCAGCTCCTGATTGCAGTTCCAGCCTTTGTCCCTTAGGCTCTGCCACGCTGCATCGTCACGCCGTCGCGCTACCATCGCACCGCCGTAGCTCCACCTCCATCCGGTCTCCGTCGCCGCCGCATCCACGGGTCTCCTCTGCTCCACCGCCGTATCACTACCGCCGCCGCCAACACTCCTGGCACACACCATCAGGAGGGAGGGTGCCCCCTGCCAACCTAGGGCAGGTACCCATTTGTCTACTTGCGGTTACGCTTTCGAGCCGCTGGGTGGGCGGGAGCTGGGACTTGGGCTGGGAGCTCACCCTGGCCGCGGTGGGTCTCAAACAGCCATAGTGGCTGTTCGCTAGTGTTGTTAATGCAGGCGTTGAATTGCCTGCACCACTGCTCCCTTCTAGCTTCTTGGCTTTTAACCCAGTGCTGTTTGATCCATGGGTTTGGATAATTGGCTGGGATGCAGAGGCCCACCTGTTGGGTCATGAGTCCTTACAGAGCCTCCGTTTTATAATTTTCTGCATTTGGAAGGATTTGCTACTACTGTGTATCTACAGAAAGGCAGGGCACCATGCCTCTTGCTTCTGTTTGAATTAGGGTCGCCAAGTCCTTGCTGTATGTAGAGCGGGGGACTCCAGCGCTGCTCCGGGAGTCCATGAGCGCCGCAATTACATCACCCGTAAGTGATGTAACCATGTCGGGCACGCCAGGGGCGGTGCCACAATCATCTGAGGGAAAACCATAGAGCAAAACAGTAAGATGATATCACTCATTGGCAAAGATTCCTTCTTAGCACAGGCAAGTTCAGAGACTCTGTCTCCTCCTCTTCCTGTCACATCATAGCTGTGATGTCACTGATTCCTGCCATGTGCCTACAGCAAAAGGTGTCCCATGCTGCTGCCTGGAATTAAGGATGGGAGCCAGGTCTGTAGACGCTGAAGACCACAGTTAGAGCCTTTCTAATTTTTTCTGATGTACATACAATGGAATAAACTGTAGGGCACATACTCACATGCAGCATAACTGGCTTCAGTTAGGCATGCACCTTTGTGGGCAGATCTATACTACAACACCTGCAGGTGCATGCTTAAGGAGGGGCTAGGGCTCAGTGTTATAGCACCTGTTTGACATGCAGAAAGTCCTGGGTTCAATCCCCAGCATCTCCAGTTATAAAAAGATCAGATATTCAATAATATGATAGAACTCTGCCTGATACCCTGAAGAGCAGCTGCCTGTCGGAGGAGACGGAGCTTGCCTTGATGGCATTCTCCCTAAGGCCACTTCCTCTATTTTTGTCTCTGTGTTTCAGCCACCAGGGGTTCCACACAAACAATCCTGGGAATTACAATGTGATGACTTGCTGAGATCCTTCTCTCTCACAGCCGCCAGGGCTCCTCAGGAAGGTGGAATGACTGCAGATTAAAAGTGTACAAAACTTCTATATGGTAACTCAGCATTTTTGTCTGCAGATGTGAGGGCAGCGCTGAGGCTCTTCGATGTGTGTAAGTATCTCCTGAACATCTCTAAACATTTTAACTTCCCTAATATCTTCTGTGGCTCAAGTGGTTAAGACGCTGAACTGCAGGCTGTGGAAGGTCGGTAGTTCAGCAGTTCGAGACCCGGGTGCCGCATGACGGAGTGAGCTCCCGTCTCTCGTTCCAGCTCCTGCCAACCTAGCAGTTCGAAAGCAAGAAATAGGGACCACTTCGGTGGGAAGGTAACAGCGTTCCGTGCGCCTTGGTGTTTAGTCATGCCGGCCACATGACCACAGAAACGTCTTCGGACAGCGCTGGCTCTTCAGCTTTGAAACGGAGATGAGCACTGCAACCCTAGAGTCGGATTTGATTGGCTTTCGAGCAAGGGAACCTTTACCTTTACCTTTTAAATATCTTCTAGTGTTTTGTTTTTATTATATTTATTTTGTAAACTGTCTTAAGCAGGTTCCTGGAGAGGCAGCCTAAGAATGTTCTAAATAAAAAATAATCCTCCTGGTGTTGCTGCATACAGATCACATGAGAGAATCCCTTCCCTCAATAACGTTAAAATATACAGACAGGAAAATCTTAAAGCAAGGAAACTCTTCCATTTGACAAGTAAAACCCGAGTCTCTTGTTTGGAATATGTATATGTACTAGCACAACTCAGTTCTGAGAGACAGGGTGAGCAGACGGGGAGGAAAAGGAGATGCATAGGTGACATGAATCCTTTCCCACCCCTGCGGTTGTCAGAGGCAAAGGTTGCAGGGAGAGATTTTGCTGTCTGACAACTTGATTTCACCTCCTGCAGAGAACGGGCAGACAAGGGATGACAACTTGGGTTTTACCGTGATCTTATTTCCCATTATGCTGTTATTTTGTTATCCAAGGCCCATTCTGTGTTGCACATTTTAAAAAAATGTGTTTTGGGAAACTGGAGCTGCTGCATTTATCGGCTGAAAAAAAGGAAGCCTCCTTGTGCCAAGGGCTGCGTAGCAGTCTTGCACTGTTGTCAGAGGTGGGGATGATGTCAGCAGGCACGCCGTGTGAAAAGCACGCAGACGGAGAGTGATTTCAGCAAAGCGTACTTTATTCGATCAGGAACAAGACGACTTGGGCTGGCTCACAGGCCGGCTTATATCCCTTGAGAAACTGCCACCCAAAAACACACCCCTACTTCCTAATAGGTTATTTACAGTGGCCGAGAGTCCCATAGGCTCTCGGCCGGGAACCTAGCCCCCTGATTGGAGCGGGCTAGGATCCGCATAGTCCATTGTCTCTTGGAGCGAAGCTCGACGTTTGTGTCTGACCGCGTGGAGCCCGAGCAGGCCACGCGGTCTGGACTGGATACATTACACCGTGGAACTGCCTTGATGTTAGTTGTGGCAAAGCATATTCTACTTTGGCTTGGAAGGTAATTTTGAGGTGTCAGATACTGCAGAGTCTCTGCAAAGCCAGAGTCAGGGTTGGTTCCGGCTTTGGGGATTTTTGGCAAGATCCTGGCTTGGTACAATGCAGAAAGAGAGGGCAAGTGAACGAGGTGCATGGACAGTCACGGTCACCTGTAGGGCAAACACTGTTACTCACTTCCCCTTTCCCTCTGGGTAGTAGAGCCATCACTGGATTCTTGGCCAGGTAAGTGAGCAGTAGCCAGGAGAAACTACATCTTCTTGCCCTCTGTCAGGCAAAGCAGGAGGGCATGAAGAAGTAGGTGGTGAAGGGAGGAGAACCAACTCCTCTTTGGGGAGCATGTAACCCTTCCAGGGGAGCCTGGTGCTGCCACCTCCACTTGCACCTGGCTGGATGACCTTGGGCAAGCCATAGTTCTGGCACAGCTGTTTGTGGAAAAGAGCAGTTTCTGTCAAGAGCTCTCTCAGCCCCACCTACCTCACAGGGTGTCTGTTGTGGGGAGGGGAAGGGAAAGGAGTTTGTAAGCCGCTCTGAGACATCTTTGGGTAGTGAAGGGCAGGGTATAAATCCAATCTCTTCTCTTCTTCTTCTCTTCAGGTTGTGATTATTGTGGATATACAGTGTTGGGTTATCTCCTGCCCCCAAATGCCAGTGCCTGAAGCTGACCTTGGCAGGATTCATCCAAGGGGTTTCTAGATAAATCATGGGTTTGCCCCACTGCAGGGGTTGCACTGAGCCTATGTCAATATATTTTCACCAAGGCTATCTGCTTTGTTTTGTGGCCAGGGATTCAAACAGACAAAGCAAAGATCACACATCTCATTCCAGCCATAAAATGCAGACTGCAGCTCATGCAGCCTCTCTTTGCCTTGGGTCTGTGCAAGGAAGGAAGAGGCTATTTAACCCTTCTATGCCACCCAATTTCACTATGAGAGACTGGGATACTTGCTTGGCGACTAGCATTTTGAAGACCGCTCCAACAATGCATTATCTCTGATTGACTTGGATCATCTATGACAAGCGATTTGACTACTGCATAAATCAGTTGGCTCTGGAGCCATCCTTCCTGAGTGAAGACAAAAATGTGTGAGCAGAAGGCTAAGAAATGGTGAGCTAGCTCACACTAACTCAGCTTAGAGGGAACACTGGTGAGGACAGATCTGCACGTCCCCCCCCCCCCCAAATACCCAACAACCCAAAACAAGCC
>NW_015161997.1:164057-169855 GCF_001447785.1 Gekko japonicus | reverse complement strand
TGTCATAGATGCAACGAACATGAAGTTGAGCCAACTTCAGAGGACGACAGAAGACAGGAGGGCCTGGCGGGAGCTGGTCCATGGGGTCGCGAAGAGTCGGACTCGACTGTGCGACTGAACAACAACAACAACAAAATGGGCTCCTGTACCTTTTTTTCTACAAAATGACCCCTGGTAGCAAGCACACAGTCAGTTCACCCCAGTCTCTAATCCCAACTACCTCACCTAGGAAAATATTTCATTCATTCATTTTTAGAACAAAATAACCATCGCTTTTTAAATGTCTCAAGTTTCTCAAACTGCAAAACACACACTTTGTCCTAAATACTCACATCTGAATTTACACCATCTAGCAAAAACCTAATTTCATTAAACACAACGGGCATTTGAGGAACACTGAACTCAGCTGCAGTGTGAGTCTGTTGAATTTCTAGAGTTTATTCAGTGATCCATGCCTCCCCTGTGTCTTCTCTTCAGATGTGCTTAAGTGTAAAGTGATGATCAGAGTAATCTCTCTGTTCTCAAGTTCTGAGGACAGATCATGCCGATGGCATGGAATTTTGCTGGCTCATATCCCATTCAGCCTCAAGGCTAAGGTTCATCAGTCCATGAACTCCGCCTCTGTATTTATTTTACTATATTTATATACCATATTTAAGTCTTCTCAAAGTAGTTGAGACAAAAAGGTAAAACAAGTGAAACAAATTTCACTCATTAAATTTGCAAATGACAACAAATTGGGAGGAGTAGCAAACACACCGGAAGGTAGAGACAGAATTTAATGAGACGTGAACACACTGGGAAAGTGTGTGGATATGAATAAGATGAAATTCAACAGGGATAAGTTCCCATGGTACACCCCATTGGTCAGGCCACACCTGGAGTACTGTGTGTGGTTCTGGATGCCTCACTTCAGAAGAATGTGGACAGAATGGAGAAGGTGCAGAAGAGACCGACAAAGATGATCAAGGGCCTGGAGACCAAGCCCTACAAGGAAAGGCTGAGGGACTTGAGAATGTTCAGTCTGGAGAAGAGGAGGCTGAGGAGGGACATGATTGCTCTCTTGAAGTATCTGAAGGGCTGTCACTTAGAGGAAGGCAGGGAGCTCTTCCTGTTGGCAGCAGACAACAGGAATCACAATAATGGGTTTAAATTACAGATGGAAAGATACGGTCAGGATATTATGAAAATTTTTTACAGTGTAAGAGTAGTTCACTAGTGGAATCGGCTGCCTTAGGGAGGTGGTGAGCTCCCCCTCACTGGCAGTCTTCAAGCGGCAGCTGGAGAAACATTTGTCAGAGATACTTTAGGCTGATACTGCATTCAGAAGGGGGTTGGAGGAGATGGCTTGTATGGCCCCTTCCAACTCTGATTCTATGGTTCTATAAAATGTGTTAGGAATACATATGAACTCCCTTGCAAAACCAGATACAATGGAATAAGATGAAATTCAATAGGGATAAGTGCATCTGGGTAAGAAAAATGAGAAGCACACATACTGAATGGGGGACACACTTCTGGACAGCAGTGTGAATAAAATCTTGGGGTAAGGGTGGACTGTGAGATAAATATTTATTGATTTGATTTATGAGTGAGTGTGATGCAGTGGCAAAAAAGGGTTGCTCCCTAAGTGGCTAGTTGCTCCCTCTCTCCGAGGACTTCCATCATTGGCAAATGGAGGGAGGAGTTCCCTAGGTGCATGGTTTTGTGATTCAGACATCTGTGGGAAAAGTGCACCGATGACATTATAGAATGTGAATTAGGAGATTATCTGATGTTATGTAGCTTTAATAGACCAGTGAGAGCAAGCAACCATGATATTCTCTAATGTGATATAATTTTAATGTCACATCAGAGAATCCCATAGCCTGTATTTATCTTTGGTTGTAGTTTAATTTCTGAATTTTGAAAACAGCACTATGCAGGCACAGCTTGCTAAAAGTTTCAGTCTGTCTCCCTCCCATACTATTGACTATGATGCACATGCAGGTTGCCATGGATTTCACTTCCTTCCTTTCATTCATTCATATCCTTTCTTTAATGGACAATGTACTGTGCCAATTAATAAAAAATTGTTGTTGTTGTTGTTCAGTCGCACAGTCGAGTCCGACTCTTCGCGACCACATGGACCAGATCCCGCCAGGCCTTCCTGTCTTCCGCCATCCTCTGAAGTTGGCTCAATTTCATGTTCGTTGCATCTATGACACTGTCTAACCATCTCATCCTTTGCCGTCCCCGTCCTCTTTGACCTTCAATCTTTCCCAGCATCAGGGTCTTCTCCAGTGAGTGCTCCCTTCTCATTTGGTAGCCAATTAATAAAAATACTGCCCTCCAAAAGCTAATCTTTTTTGTGGGTTTTTTGTGTATGTGTGTGTGTATGGGTGCTTGCATGCCTGGAAGTCATGGAGACTTCTGGTGACCCCTAGTGGGGTTTTGGAAATTTCAGAGAGGTGGCTTGATTGCCTGCCTCTGCATCCAAGCCCTGGTGTTCCTTGAAGGCCTCCCTTCCAATTACTTGCCAGGGTCATCCCTGCTTAGCTTCTGAAATCTGATGAGATGGGGCTTGCCTGAGCAATCCAGGTCAGAAGGGGAAAGCTAATCTTGATGTGGTTGCATCAAGATTCTTTTCATGTGTTCTGTCAACAGACAAGAGCACCTGTGCACATAAGTAAGACATCACACAATAAGAACCCTTATACAATCACAATGGATGCATACTGGATGGGGGATACACTTCTGGGTAGCAGTGTGTGTGAACAAGACCTTGGGGTATGGGAGAACCGTAAGTTAAATATGAGCAGCCAGTGCAATGCGGTGACAAAAAAGGCTAATGCGATCTTGGGGTGTATCAACAAGAGGCATAACATCCAAATGTCACAGTCCCACTGTACACCATATTGGCCAGGCTGCACCTGTAGTGTTGTGTGCATTTCTGGAGGTCTCATTTCAAAAAGGATGTGGACAGAACAGAGCGGGTACAGAGGAGAGCAACGAGGATGATCAGGGGCCTGGAGACCAAGCCCTATGAGGAAAGGCTGAGGGACGTGGGAATGTTTATTAGTCTGGAGAAGAGGAGGTGGAGGGGGGACATGATTGCTCTCTTGAAGTATTTGAAGGGCTGTCACTTAGAGGAGGGCAGGGAGCTGTTCCTGTTGGCAGCAGAGGATAGGACTCACAATAATGGGTTTAAATTAAGGGCGGGAAGGTAACGGCTGGATATTAGGAAAAACTGTTTTACAGGAAGAGTTGTGTAACAGTGGAATCAGCTGCCTAGGGAGGTGGTGAGCTCCCCCTCCCTGGCAGTCTTTAAGCAGCAGCTGGACAAACACTTGTCAGGGATGCTCTAGGCTGATCCTGCATTGGGCAGGGGGTTGGACTAGATGGCCTTTGTGGCCCCTTCCAACTCGGTGAATCTATGATAATTCGATGACACATAGGATAGCATCAAGTTTGCTTTTTTTGCAATTCCTAATGTAGAGAGGAGGAAATCTATGAAAGAACTGAAGGGATCAAACTACGGAGAAAACTGCACACACCCTAAGATCAGAAATTATTTGAGAAATTCTCCTAGGTAAATTGGACTTACGGATGAGTTAAATGTGGCAGTGAGGAATTCTGGGATAATAAAGGAACAGAAATGGAAAATCTGCTAATTCCTATTTTTTTTTTAAGTGAAAGGCAACCCAGTTTGTGATGACATTGCCACGAAACTAGTGCTTAGAGTTTGCCCTGACTTTTCATTTTTTATATCGTACCAGTTTTACCATATTGCCTCAGTCTCATAGATTTATTTTAATCTGCCATTAGCTTATTCAGTCTGGTGGAGATGCAGAACAGAAGCATGCTAATATTTTCCCTAGACTATCCAGATGCCCAGAACCAGCCTTGAAATCAACCCTCAAGAGCAGTCCCAGAACATTTGGTCCTCTAATGAAAACATCCATGAGGCGGGACCTGAAACTGGTTAAAATCCTGTTCTGTGCTAAAGAGGACCCTTCCCAAACCGAGAACAACTTGCCTAGTCAAGACAGCCCAGAAAGACCTTTCTATTAAGGCTTCATATGGTTTTGCAAAACAGAAGTTGCAGAGATGCTAATGTGTGGCAGCTTAGTCATGCGACACATGTGCCATAGTCCCTGTGGAACATCATAGGTCCCCCCCCCCCCCCAATGTGTTACTTCAGCAGTTGTGTCTCAGAGCTCCTTTGCAGCCTGAAAGTGCTATTTATGCAGACTTGGGAACATTTTGGCGCAATAAATACTGCAAACATGCTCCTGGTCGGCACCAAAGTGGCAGCTGTTTCTGGGCAGCGATTCTCAGGTCAGCTCCCCCGAAGAGGTGCAGCAACACTTGGGGAAAGAGTGTGAAATTTCAGGAGGGGAGAGGATACAGGAAGCAGCAGATTCCCCCCAGCTCCAGTCCTTCATTGCCGAAGATTTTTGTTCTGTGCTGCATTTTACTCTGTTTAAAAAGGTAAAGGTAAAGGTTCCCTTGCTCGAAAGCCAGTCGAATCTGACTCTAGGGTTGCGGTGCTCATCTCCATTTCAAAGCCGAAGACCCAGCGCTGTCCGAAGACGTTTCCGTGGTCATGTGGCCGGCATGACTAAACACCAAGGCGCACGGAACGCTGTTACCTTCCCACCAAAGTGGTACCTATTTATCTACTTGCAATTTCTTGCTTTCAAACTGCTAGGTTGGCAGGAGCTGGAACTATAGACAGGAGCTCACCCTGGCTTGCGGCACCCGGGTCTTGAACTGCTGAACTACTGACCTTCCACAGCCTGCAGTTCAGCGTCTTAACCACTTGAGCCACCGCAGCTCCTCCTTTACTCTGTTTAGTTCCACCTTAACTGACAGAATTTCTGAAGTTATTCTGAAATTGCAGCCTGTGCGGTATTACGTGCCTCTGCTTTCTTGCCCAGCTGCATGTTACCAATGCATACAAGTGCCTTGATAAAACTCTCTGCCAGCTCCCCATATTCCAGTCTCGATGGGATCATACAGATGTCTGTGAAATATGACTTTGAAATATTCCATCTCCCCCCCAATCAGAGTTAGTGTCGGCCAGGGCTGGACCCAGATGGGTCATGGACAGAGCCTGTTGGGCCTGTGGCACAGGATCAAAATGCCTATCTGCCAGAACAGTTTGGCTGAATTAAATGGGCAGCAACCAATCTTATGCTGAACTTAAACTGGACAGAAAAAGAAACAAAAATGGAACCCATCGATGTGTCTTAGAAGAGGGAGAGGCCAAAAAAAAATACACATCATCGTTTAGCTGTGGGTTATCGAATCTTGCTGACTCACAAATGCTACCTTTTAACAACTGATTTGTCACTTGTCACCCACTTCGTGACAATCACATCGAAAGGATAAAGTGCACGGGTGGAATAAAACTGCACATCCCCTTTCATTCTAACTCGATGCTAACTTCAGCAGCAAAGTGACTGGGAGGGGAACTCCAGGAACAAAGTCATACTTCTTTTGTGACTTTTATCGGCATCTTTTCTCCATTCATGGAATGACGGAATCACCATGTGGTACTGAACCCATTCTACTTGCAAGCCCAGCAATCGCCTCTTGTAAGCAGCAGAGGAGGGTCTCTGACTGTGCCCAGTGAATGGCCTCTGACAGAAAGGGTGCGACATTAGTCAACCCTATTCCAAACCTGTCCTTTCAGCCAAAGGCAACTGGGGACTTAACTGCACATGGGAGATCCTTAATCAGCTCTCCCAATGAATTCCTGTAACCTTATAAACCAACTGTAATGTTGTATAGAAATATTGCTTTCTATATTC
>NW_015161997.1:155437-163894 GCF_001447785.1 Gekko japonicus | reverse complement strand
AATTGGCTCCTGGCCAGAGCTAATTTGAAGACTGGAATTGCCCTATATCTGTTTAAACCCAATGAGAAGCTCTCTCTGTTCTGTTCCTGCTATGTTCTCTGTTGATCTGTGTCTGTCTATCTGAGATGCTGTGATGCCATGCGGTCTGAGGCAGAACAAAGAACTCTTTTGTGCAGCTGAGCACATGGCTGCATGCTTGTACAAAAATGGGACCTACTTGGACTTTGTACTGGGACTTCTTGACTATGGATCATTCTGGTAACTATGCAGATCTCTAATGTTTAGTTAGGGCCAAGGGCCATAAGTTTTCTTGTTTTCAGTACTCCCTGTAGTCTGTGTTAAGTTCTGTGCTAAATACACTTTATTCTTGTTTATAAATAGTGTCTGCTTGATGTGCAACTGACTCCAAGCTAAGTCCTGTTGTCTGAACTACTCACCAATTATGCTACCTTGCTAAGATTAACTGTACAGCTCTAGACAGAGTTGTGGAAGTGTAAAATCCACATGCCAACTGAGATTCCGGATCTCTAATCTCAGGCTGGTGAGGGATTAATCTAGAGATCCTGGTGGCTGTGTCTGTAAATCCAGAGAGGCTATCTCTCCTGGGTTCTTGTGTAATGTATGTTTCAAGTGTAGAATTCTTTCCCTCCCCTTCCTGGACTGGTCTGGGGAGGAGAGAATCTACACATGTATCCAGTTCTGACTGTGTGGCCGACTGGGGCTCCATGCGGTCAAGCGAAACTTTTGATCTTTGCTCCAGGAAACAATGGACTAAGCGGATCCTAGCCCGCACCTATCCGAGGGCTAGGCTCCCAGCCGAGAGCCTATGGGACTCTCGGCCACTGTAAATAGCCTATTGCTGTCTGAGGGTGTGTTTTGGGTGGTGGTTTCACGGGGGATATAAGCTAGCCTGCGAGCCAGCTAAAGTTGTCTTGTTCCACTCGAATAAAAGTACGTAAGCTGAAATCACTCATCTGTCTGCGTACTTTTCACCAACTGTGGGGAAGGCATTTGGATTAGGGGGCAACTTATTTCCAGCAATGCATGCCACTTTCCCAGCAGAACTTGGCTTCCTTGAGCGGCAATCAATTCTAGTAGCAGACCAAAAGGAGAGGTACAGTATGGGTGCCTGTCTTTCTTTCTCCAGAGGGAGAAAATAACAGCCACCAGGGAAACTGCACAAAGAGAGGCTTAAAAACATGCCCCAACCACTGCAGTTATAATTTATATCAGTGGCTTAACAAGTGCTTATTAAACCTAAAGAATTAGGCTTGTAGGCAACTTCGCAGTGAACATGATCACCGGGCTATCATTCCATGTCCAACCATCATGCCTAACATTAACTTCAGTCCCAAATTGTTTCATCCTCTTCTTAACAGTTTGCCACCCACCACCAAACCAGGCAGCTTTGGTAGGTAAGATGGACTCACAAGCAGGACACATAAAGGCTTTCTCCCAACCCATGAAGTTGTCTATTTCAAATGCGACCGATATAAATCGTAAATGACTGGTGGTGGCATGCCGCAGAGGGAACGGCAGCCCTTCTGTACGTGAGCAGACATGGCAGTTCCTGCCACAAAGGCGTGAGCTGTTTGTGAGCGAGTTGAACAGTCTGGTGCACATTCAGCTCCCATGGTTTCAACAGGCCAGCATGAAGCGAGTCAGACCTGTAGGTGCTTGAGTAAATGTGCAAAAAATGTACCAGGAGATCCAGTCTTGCCGTTAACTTATGATCCCTTGTTTGGTGTAGTGGTTAAGTGCGCGGACTCTAATCTGGGAGAACCGGGTTTGATTCCCCACTCCTCCACTTGCACCTGCTGATGTGACCTTGGGTCAGTCACAAGCTCTGGCACAGCTGTCCTTGAAAAAGAGCAGTTTGTGTCAGAGTTCTCTCAGCCCCACCCACCTCCCAGGGTGTCTGTTGTGGGGAGGGGAAGGGAAAGGAGTTGGTAAGCCGCTCTGAGACTCCAAGTGAAGGGCGGGATATAAATCCAACCTCTTCTTCTTCTTGTTGTTATAGGAGAAATATAATGCCCTTGCATCAGCTCCTGTCAGGCCCTCCCTTACTGGGCTCACATGATCGGTTCACAAGGAAATACATAGCAATTGATGAACCCCCCCAAATGGCCCACTTTTAATCTTGGGCACAAATCCACGAGAACGTGAGGCAGAACAGAGCGCACGGCTGCCAGGTAAATGCAACAGAAATGAAGATTCAGAATGCATTTAGGTGACAGAAATGTGATGAGAGCCAATTAGACACAATAAAATAATTGAGCATTAGTCTTTGTACAATTAATTTGTGACTTGCTGACATTAATTGCACCTTTCCTTTCAAATTTCTGAGATGCAATTCTCAATCAAATGCCTTCTAATTTGCCTGGCTCCTTGTGAGCGAGCACATGGGACATGGCTGGTGATGGCTCCCCAGTCACCCGCTGTGGCTTGCTAAATGGTTTCCTTTTATCCAAAAAATATACCTTCATTTGTACATTTTTAAAAAATGCGCAGAACTGAAACTGCGTTTTTTCCCCTGCCAGATGCAATGTACAATCAAGAAATTCCATTAATTTCGTATTGTATCCTTCCTTACAGTTATTTATGCATTTAATATTGTTTCCAAAATGGGAACAGAGATGCTCCTAGAAGAAGTTTTATATCTCTGTCCCAAGTGTCACCTAATAAAGGCAGAACTGATTCTTTTTTATGGAGAAAGGGGGGGGGAGAGTTCCATTCTACAGGAAACATTTTGGAACTACACCACCACATTTGGAGAGGAATTTGAATGAGGGGCATCTCATCAGCATCCCCAGTGGGAGAAATCTCATCACTCTCCCCCTAGCAAGATCTCTTCCCCTGAATGTGGGTCCCTCTGCCAGCTCCTGCCATCTTGTGCCAAGAAAGTAAACCACCGTGTGTGTCATTCATTTCTCTTTTTCAAGGGATAAATATAGTTGAAGTCGGATTAATATTTCCAAGATTACTCATTTCTCCCTTTCATAGAGATGCAAAGATCATGTGCAAGATGACAGGAACCCATCTGGGATTATAAAAGTCACCATATGGATGTCTCTTTAGTTAATTATAGTTACTCTTCTTTTTTTTTTACACAGAGGGTTTGAAAAGAAAGGACCCATCACTGTTGGGTTTGTGTTTTATTTTTTTAAAAAAACCTTGAAACTATATATTCCCCCCCCCTCTCATGTTTGCCCAGTTTCTCTGGATACCAACAGATGGGCTGAATACAACATCTTGCTCACCTCTTGTTCACAGTTGCTTTGCAATACATAAAGTAGGATTTCCTCAAATAACCCTTTTTTCGGGGGAGAATTGACACTAGCTTGGGGTTTTTTTTTTTAAGGCAGGGATATAATCTAACTGAAGGAACCCATGAATAACTGATTTTAAATAACTGATTTTGTGCTAAGAAGAAGAAGAAGAAGAAGAAGAAGAAGAAGAGGAGGAGGAGGAGGAGGACGAGGGGGAGGAGGAGTGAGGAGGAGGAGGAGGAGATTGGATTTATACCCCGCCCTTCACTACCCAAAGGTGTCTCAGAGCAGCTTACAAACTCCTTTCCCTTCCCCTCCCCACAACAGACACCCTGTGAGGTAGGCGGGGCTGAGAGGGCTCTGACAGAAACTGCTCTTTTTTAAGAACAGCTCTTATCAGAACCAGGGCTATTTTTGGGCAGGAACGCACAGGAACGGAGTTCCGGCTGGCTCCCAAGTTGACCATGCCCAGCAGGAGCTCATTAGCATAATAGGCCACACCCAACAGCAGAAACTCATTAGGATTGGCTACATTAGGGGTGTGTGGCCTAACTTGCAAAGGAGTTCCTGCTACAAAAAGGCCCTGGGTTTTGACAACAAACAAAGTCAACAGAATAACAAGCAAAAGGTGGGTGTGGCTGGATAACCACACTTCTGGTAAAATGGGGGTGCGGCCTAATGTGGTAATGAGCTGTGTTGTCAGGGGTGTGGCCTAATATGCTAATGAGTTTCTGCTGTTGGGTGCGGCCTATTATGCTAATGTTTTCCAAAGATCCCATAAGTCTCCAAAGAGAGCTGCAGCTGAAAAAGTTGCTTTAAAATGCCTGCTGTTCAGGGAAGGCAGTGTGCAAGGACAGTATTTTTTAAAAATGGCATGAACAGTGAATCATTCCAACTGCCAATAAGGGAAAAATGATACATTTGTAAGTGAGCAACAACATGTGTTTATGCTTCCTTAAAATCAGCTGGAGGCCACTTCCCCCCCTAAATCTCAGGATAATATTGAGCATGAGGCAAGAGATGAGGGTTTCTACACACACTCCTTTTGTGTGTCTCCTTTTGTCGTTAACTCTAATTGCACAGCAAGAAAGGGATTTGTTGCTCTCAACAAGGATTCTTTCCATTAAAAAAAAAAGATTTGCATTGTACAGAAAGCACCACTGAGAAACATGTATCAATTATAGAATTTCAACAAACAAAGGGGGGTCTATCTTTATCTTTTCACCTTTATCTTTTCACAATTACAATAGTGGGACACTCTCAAGAACTGCCGGATTCTTTCTGCACAGGGAAAAGGGTCACTGGGTCGAGGCCCATTGTATCAATACCCGGATGAGGAACCGGAACTGAGACACTGACTTGATTCTGATCTAATTTCAAACCATGGTATTCTTGATACATGAACAAGCCTGGAAGGAGCCTCAGGCTCAGTCCCAAGGTATCTCCTCCCCTCGTATGTCACATGTGATCGGTAGGAACAAGCAGATGTTCCCGCATTTCGTCAATATGAAGTTACACCAGGGTTCATTTCCTGCAGGAGCGCACAGGAGCGGAGCTCCGGCAGTAAAGAGCCCAGGGGGCGAGCACATGCAACAAGCCCCACCCCCTGCTCCCAGCAGCCCTCAGTCAGAGCAAGAAGCAGCCAGGTAAGCTGCAGAGACC
This sequence comes from Gekko japonicus, assembly GCF_001447785.1. NCBI lineage: Eukaryota > Metazoa > Chordata > Lepidosauria > Squamata > Gekkonidae > Gekko > Gekko japonicus. The sequence continues at coordinate 158,963 of NW_015161997.1, read as the reverse complement.
CCCCCCCGGCTCCCTGGTCCAAAACAGTCCAGTGGCACCTTCAAGACCAAGTTTTATTCAGGTACAAGCTCTCCCTCCTCTGTGAGGACAGATCTGCACGTTCCCCCCCCCCAATAGCTAGCAATCCAAAACAGTCCAGTGGAGCCTGAGCGGTGGGTGTTGCCTTCTGACACACTTCCGGTGATGTCAGGGTGGGTGGCATATGCAAATAAGTTATGCTAATGAGTTATGCGAATGAGCTCCTGCACCTCTTTTTCTACGAAATGACCCCTGGGTCACACTAGGGTAGGGTTCCCAAACATGGTGCCCATGTGAGCCTGGGTGCCCACCACTACTTCCCTGGCATTCACTCAGCATTTCAGAAAGTGGGCGGGCCCATTGTAAGGGAGGGTGTATCAGCTGCCCTCACGCTAACAAAAGAGTTTTTTCACTGCTGCAATAGCAGCTGCACCAACTGTAGGATCAGGAGGACTGGCAGAGACCCAGAATTTCCTTAGCCGGTGTGTGGCTCCATCTCCCCCTCAGGCTTCCCTTTTCCATATTCCCCTTCTCTTTCTCCTCTCCTAGGGGCTTTCTTTCATTTTTTAAAATTCCCTCTTCTCTGTTTCCCTCGTCTATAGGGGTTTCCTAGATTTCCTTTTTATTCCACATTGCTTTCTCCCTCCATCTTTCAGGCTTTTCTTTGTCTCTTTCTATTCTGCTTCTTCGGCTCTTACGAAGAGTTATGAGGGCTTTGTTGTGTTTGGCTTTACCTTCTGCAGCAGCCATTTTGGGCATGGTGGTTGTCACCTGCTCTCAAAATTCCAAAGGAACTTGCAGGATCAAAAAGGTTGGGGACACCTGCCCTATGTTCCACTCCAGTTCTGTCAATTTCATGGATCTTTGTGGATCAGAAGTCACCAGAAAATGATCTTCTTCATCTCCCCACTGTCCAAGAAAAATCTGGTCTGTTATGCATTGGTGTTTCCCCTCGCTTTCACTGTGCATGTCCATCGGGTTTTCTTTGTCCTTCTGCATTCTCATTGAAGAAGAAGAAGAAGAAGAAGAAGAGATTGGATTTATACCCCGCCCTTCACTTGGAGTCTCAGAGCGGCTGACAAACTCCTTTCCCTTCCCCTCCCCACAACAGACACCCTGTGAGGTGGGTGGGGCTGAGAGAACTCTGACACAAACTGCTCTTTTTCAAGGACAGCTGTGCCAGAGCTTGTGACTGACCCAAGGTCACACCAGCAGGTGCAAGTGGAGGAGTGGGGACTCAAACCCGGTTCTCCCAGATTAGAGTCCGCACACTCAACCACTACACCAAACTGGCTCTCACTGTGCATGTCTGTCAATTCCCCCCCTCTTCTGCATTATTCTTCCTCCCTTCAGTGCTCAGTTCGCTTTCTGTTTGCTGTTTGCCCAGGGTTTCTGAGAGTGCTTTTGCCGCAGTCTTTCCCCTTGCTGCACTCCCAAGTTGAAGGTGATTCAAAAGCATACATCTTCCCCTGGATTTCTCTGCCCTGATCTTTCCCCGCCCCTCAGAGGTCAGTCCCAGCCCCCATCAAGGTCATTTTGCACACTCTGCCTTTTCCGCCCTCCTCCCCTTCATTGCTGTCCAAACTCCATTTCCCCCTCATTTATAAGTGTTTTTAAAACAAGATTCTAGTCTAGCAAAATGAGAAGGTTTACAAGGAGTGATTCTGGCTGGTCTTGCCTCTACAGGTGGAGGGTGTGGAATCGGGGTGGGGGGAGGATGCTGAGAAGAAGAGGTATCTGTTCCCTTCCCCATCTCTGTCCCTTTTTTGCCTGCACACAAGCAGGCTGTGCTGCCATCTCCCACTGCCTGCATTCCCTTCTGTTCCCTTTCATGCAATGAACTAACACTAAACTGCATGTGCAGAACCTGAAACACAAGGATTTAAATGGAAGGTGCTTGCTGGATGCCACTGGGCTACTCCACAGCTGTGATAGGGTGATTTCATAATTTTTTTAAAAAAAACCTTTGGACACTGCCACCGCCACACGTCACAAGTGATGTTCCACCCCAATTCAGAGAAGTACGTGTTGTTGTTTTTTAATTGTAGCTGCAGAATAAATACACCGGCTGGTGTAAAATGTTGTGTACGGCAGGGACAGAAATCCAAAGTGAAACTTTAAAGGCTTGACTGGTAGGATACTCTGCAGTAAGCTGTCTGTGCATAATAGGCCACACTCTCTCTGTTAGATCGCGCTAACAAAGTATCGGAGAATGATTTCAGATCAGTGATTCAGCTTTATTTGAAGTAGCGAACAAACACTCAAACGCATTCAAAATCAGAACAAGTTAACATTGGGAGCTATGCTCCTTTTAAACACTCCCGGGCTAATATAGCCACGCCTATTTACAATTAACAACCAATAAGATTGAGTATTTAACAACCAATGAGAGTCTTTCCCTCGCTGGAGCTGTGCAGTCCCTGATTGGTCGCTGTGAGAGGGCGACCAATGACAGCGCTGTTCTGTGGAGCCCTCGTTTGGCTCAAGCTTTGAATGGGAATTGAATGAGACGATTCACATAAGCGATTTCAATACATAACACTCTCTTTTAGTTCTGAAGACACGTACTTCCACAATGGTTCCTTGGTGTGTGCCAGGTGCTGACATTAGGGACACTGAGGCCAAGGTTTGCCCACAGCACCAGTACTTGATAGAGGCTACCTGTCAACTTAAAAGTAGGTAATGCTTTAGAGCAAACTTCAGAGGATGGTGGAAGACAGCAAGGCCTGGCAGGATCTGGTCCATGGGGTCACGAAGAGTCGGACTCGACTGTGCGACTGAACAACAATGCTTTAGAGATGTAGATTAGACCAGAATAGAAACCTAACTGAATCCATCAACTGATCTTCATTCAGCGGTGGAGATCTGGTGCTCAAAAGCAATCAAACCCTAGGGACAGCAGCCGGCTTTGTACACAGAAACAGTGCACTGCATGAACAACCAGTGAAGTCAGCTATCGATTTTCTAGCTTCCAGCTATATTCCATTTACGCTGTACATCAGTCCAAAGAATGTTAGAGAACCATGGTATTTTCAGAAGAAAATAGACACAAATATTCTTTCTGGCAGTCACAATAAAGTCCTCCAAGCACTGAGTCACCGTAATCAAATAGTTTGCATTCTGTAGAATGCAAAGTCTGATCTATTCTGCATATACAACCAAGGAATTCAACAAAGAAGGGTTACCCTTCATTTGATGCAAACAAATTATTTCGGCTTGGACTACACAGGACAGCATCCAGTTTAGATGTTATCGATCACGTTTGTTCTTCGTCCAAGGAGCCCAGGATGGGGCACATGGCACCCTCTTCCATTCGTGTCTCACCCCAAAAAATAAAATAAAAAATGAAGCAGGTTAGGCTGAAAGAGAATGACTGATCCAACCACCCAGTAAGATGAATGGGGATTTGAACCTGGGATCTGCCCAGCTCTAGCACAACTCTCTAACTATGGTCCAATCTGTACTGGTATTTCCCACCGTTGTGCAAATGATCTCACATCGTCTCACA
>NW_015161997.1:114926-154988 GCF_001447785.1 Gekko japonicus | reverse complement strand
CAGGGGGTGTGGCCTTATGACACACTTCCAGTGATGTCAGGGGGTGTGGCATATGCTAATGAGTTATGCTAATGAGTTCCCCTCACTCTTTTTCTACGAAGCGACCCCTGGGGAGGGGGGCAGGTTTGGAAGAACGCCCACCCCTGAACCATTTGTTATTTTCTGTGGCAGTCTCCAGAATGCCCTGCCTGGCAACTGTTGGCTGGGTGTTTTGTGTTTTTTACCCAGCTCGTTCTGCCTTTCCTGCCTCCCCTCTCCCTCCCCCTCTGCCAGGTCACCCCCTTTTACTTTCTGTGTGTGGGGGGGTTGCAGGTGCCATTTCCTCCCTGCAGCACAGCACCCTGGGAGGCCACTCCCCCCCTGCACGCTCGCCCCAAACAACTTGCATCCTGATGCAGACAGAGGAGAGCTTTATACTGAGTCAAATGGGAAGCCGGTGCCACAGCAGCACGGAACAGCTTTACATAGCAAATGCAGATTCAGCCTATACCTCCACCATGCCTTTTCCTCCCATTCTGCATCCCTACCCCTCCTGGACGATCCCTTCCAGTCAGAAAAGATAGAGGAAAAGATAGGCAACGTTTTAAGACAGAGGTATTTGTGTTACATTTGCTGGGCAAATGGGATGTGTAATTACCTTAGTGTCGCACACCCTGATGATAAGGCATGCCAGGCACATGTGGTGTGCCACACAGGGTTTTTTTTTGTGTGGCTTGGGGCTAAAGAAATGTGGTGCCAGATGGCAGCCATGCTAAAGGCAGGCCAAGCAGGAAGGCACTCAGTGTGCAATTGTACACACACAATCTCAGGCCAAGGGGCCATTAAGTGCCAGGCAGGCTGTTAGCTTGTCTGCTTTGCTCAGCAGTGAACAGTGGGGACAGAGCAGCAAAGGAGTATTCCATCTCCCTTGCTTTTGGACAGAGAAGGAGCTAAGTTCCATTGCATTCCATTGCAATCTAGACCACAGGGCGCTACAAGTAGGTTGTAGACATCACTGAGCTGATTTTCATAGAAACATACAGTTGGAAGGGGCCACATAGATCATCTAGTCCAACCCTCTGCCCAATAATTTCCCCAGTGTCTACGCCTTTACTGTTGCTGAAGTTCACTCTGTACAGTGTTCTACTGCTCCTTAATTTTCAGAGTAACTAAGAGAATAACTAAATAATTCCAGAGTTGCTGAATGCATTTTGCTGATTTTTTCAGGCCACTCTGTTCTTCTACACCTTCCCCACCTCCACAGACACACATTACCCCTGTCCACATGAACACTGATAAAACATTGTGCAAAAATTAAAAAGCAACAGGCTGGATTCTGCAACCTGTTCTACTAACCAAGGCACATTTTTCTGATACAAGGAACCTTTTGCTGACACACAAGGGTCTTCCACTGCTGGAAAATTCCTTGCTATAGAAGAAAGCAACAGCTTTAGTGGAGCACATACACAGGATCCAATGCATACAACATACATATTATCACAGAAATTAAAATCTCCACCTAGGATAACCTCACCCACAGCAAAGGTTTTGAGCATGTCTAAGGTATCTCATATAAAAGACAGTTGTCCATCATTGGGGGCATACAAAGAAGCGATTGTGATTGGTTTGTTATCTAGTAGTCCTTTCACAAATAAAAACCTTCCTCCAGAGTCACTTAATTTGGAAGTAAAAGTAAAACTTACAGATTTAGCTATCAATATTGCAACACCTCTTGATTTGGATGTTCCGTTTGCCATATATTGAAACGGGAATTTGGATGATTTAAAAATATTTTAATTTGGTTTTTTGATATGTGTCTCTTGAAGTAGCACAATATCAGCTTGGTATTTTGAGATTTGGGCTAGAATGCATTTACTTTTGATAACACCACGTACATTTGCAGACACTATTTTCAGAGCATTGAAAGACATGTTGAGTTCCAATGTACTTGGTCTGGTTATATTTTAAATAAAACTATATAATTTCTTTTAAAGAATTACAATTGGTGTGACAGTACCTCAATAGTTTAGGCCACTTACTTTAATAATGTGTGCTATTTTTGGAATCAGATTTCACTAGATATTGTGTATGTAGATATTGTGTATGTCACTTACCCCTACAATATTTCCTCTGAATGGACCTTACTTGCTAAAAAAAGAGAGAAAACATTTAAAATATTTTTAACAAACTGATTAAAGATAAAGATGTAAAAAATGAGGTATAAGTGAGAGAAAACTGAAATTCAAAATGAATAGTTTAGTGCAATATAAGTGGAATTATCTATCTACTTTTATATATAAAAAGCAAATCAATCACAAGTTTCTTTCCAAATTCAGTATCAATGCACTAGTATTATAGAGCTAGATTGGTTTAGTTGATGCACCAGATTTTTATGTATAGTTAATGAATTAATTCTCTCCAGCTATTCACTTAGTGAAAAATGTTACATGTAGTTTGGTCATTCCCTCCCTCCTTACTTGTTTAGTAATTAAGAATTAATGTAGTACGTCATAACCCTTTTTTACACTTAGCAATTACTTCCCAGTTTAACCACAGATAAATCACAAAGTGACAGAATAAATTGATATTAATATAGACAATCAATTATTTAAAAATATATTTGGTAGACTGAGTACTTTCCAATAATTAATTTAGTATAAAATTTCAACAGTGTAAGTTTTGAAATTAATCAAGTATCAATAAATCAGTAAAACAGTTTTGAAGACAAGTTCGTATTAGCTGAAAAGAAAAGATTAAAAGGATTTTAAACAATATGTTACAATAGTTCCTTATACACCTGTTGCCTCTGAGTGTGCAACAGAAGGCTAGGTTGTTAAAAAACCACCCAGCACTAGACTTAAGGAACTCACAAAGTAAGTGGAGCTAAGGAACAATCCCTCCTCTGGAAAACTCTCTCCTCTCATGTATTATTATTATTATTTTGCAATTTGAGCAACCTTAACTATTACTCGAAATCAATAACAATACAACTTCTCAGATTCCTGTCATGGCATTAGGTTCCTTAAAAGCATGGAAAACAGCAACAAGAAAAATGAGATAAAAATCCCTTCTTAATCTATATAGCACACTTCATAACAAGATAACACTAGGCCTTCCTTCTAACATACTTGAATCTTATAAAAACACATTTAGCAATTTAAAAATAACTTGGACTTCATATATTTGGCATTAAGCCCACTTGGACTCTTCAGGAGCTTCTTCATAGTTAATTAGTGTTTAAGGATCTTAGCGAACTATTTTGTTAGGCTCCGATGGCGTTGGCGATGTGGAGCTAATCCTCCTTTTTTGAGATTTTGGGGCGAAGTTCATTGGCTCTTCCAGATTAAACATTCGAAGCATTGCTGTGCCTTCTTCTAAAGAGGTAACTTGGTAGTTCTTTCCTTGGTGTGTAAGTCGCAAAATGAAGGGTGAAACCCACTTATAATGTCGATTGGCTTCCGTTAGGCATGCTGTTATGGGTTTAAATTCCCGCCATTTCTCTAGTGCTTCTGGGGGCAAATCCTGGTAGATTTCAATTTTTCTCCCTTTGTGTAGAAGATAGCCGCATTGTCTAGCTTTCTGAATGATCAGTATCTTGAATTGCTGGTCTAACACTGTCATTAATATGTCTCTTGACATCCTATTTTTGAGCGAGTGTATAGACCCCAATCTGTAAGCCTTTGTCACCACCGACATTATGTCTCCTGCAGGTTGCATTTTGTGGGACAGCCATTTTGAAAGAAAACTGGGGAGATTTTCAGATTCTTCTACGGATTCGCCTAGCCCTCTTAGTTTTAGATTATTTTGGCGGATGGAGAGATCTAGTTTTAGAGCCTGTTCTGCCAAAACGTCTTCCCCGTGATGGATGTATTGCGTTTTGATTTATAAGACTGTTATTCATCGCGCTCTCTGCAATGGCCCTGGTCTCTGTAACTTTTTCTAATTGATCATACATTGGCTTCAAATGTTTGATATACTATCCAGTATCGATTTTTCAACTTTACTTAAGGCTGCCGACAGGTCAGTTGCTGAGACTGGGGTAACATTTTTATCAGTCCCTGTGTCGGTCGGCGCCATTTTGGCAGAGATCTGGCGTCACGGGCCTGGTAGAAATGGGCACAAGTTTGAGTTTAATTTAACTTGTACCTTCGGGGTTTTTTTGAGTTTCGTGCTGCCAAGCTGTACCGCTGTCTTCCCCCATACGCTGGGCACAGAGATTGAGTAGAAGGTTACCGCTATGTTCATGAGAGGAGAGGGGTTCTGCGGAGCGAAAGCTTCAAGCAGCCATTTTCTATCTTGCGCCGCCACGCCCCCTCCGACACATTCCTCTTGACTGTTTTGTCTGGTCAACATATTCAGTAGAGTGATGTAGGAACACAATGGCAGAGACCTGAGGTGGTAGGATGGACTTTCCCCCTTTAGACCGCAGGTAATAATGACTCTGTCTTTGTAACCGCAGCATTCAAAAATCAAATTGATCTCATTCACGACACTTGTATAAAACGGAGGAAGTTTTAAAAGTGGCAAACGTTAAAGATGAAAGTAAGAAAGGATTATCCTGCAGAACTCTTGATCTTTTAATGTGCTGTCATTATGTTTCTCAGCATGGGAAAGGACATGAGGGAGGATGGGGTTTTAGATTTAAGCTCATCCAGGGCAGCAGAAAAAAAATCTTGAGCTCACAACACTGCCTGCGATAATGGGCACACTGGTGCTAGTGTGATGTTTATGCTGCAGCCTTTGCAAAGGTACCCCAACCTTCATTTGTTGCTTGGTTCTGTTTTGTTATCAGCATCTGTATTGAGGATTTGCAGCCAACAATGTAATACATGTGTTGTTCCATTACAGTCCATCAAGTACCCTGTGCCATGCATCCTGAGAAATATCTAAAGCAGTTCATAAGAATAGACCCTCCCTTCCTGCTGAAGAAAAAAAGCTAAAGACTTTCCCACACTGGGGACTATTGTCTGCTTAATCTATATGCCATTTGAAGATTTTCTTTTAAAATAGCTCCTATCACCACAGCATCTAATCTGCTGCAATGTTGTTCAGTGCTCCATTTAAGTGGCATATTCAAAAGTGTTTACAAAAGAGCTGCCACCATCTTAAGTCCCAATTCATTTTGTGTGTGTTAGGCTTTCAGGACAGGCTGTATTGAATCCACAAAGGATTTTAAAAAATGGAAAAGGCAAAGGGAATCCAAGCAAGATTCTAAAGACTTTCCCACACTGGGGACTATTGTCTGCTTAATCTATATGCCATTTGAAGATTTTCTTTTAAAATAGCTCCTATCACCACAGCATCTAATCTGCTGCAATGTTGTTCAGTGCTCCATTTAAGTGGCATATTCAAAAGTGTTTACAAAAGAGCTGCCACCATCTTAAGTCCCAATTCATTTTGTGTGTGTGTTAGGCTTTCAGGACAAGCTGTACTGAATCCACAAAGGATTTTTAAAAAGTGGAAAAGGCAAAGGGAATTCAAGCAAGACTTATTCATGATATCAGGATAAGTACATGGGAAAGAAATCTTGGCTCACACTTTTTTTGTTTTCCTTTCAGAGAGAAGGACGAGAAAGTTGCAACCACACCCAGTGATGCTACGAAAGCTGAAAAAGAACAGGCTTGTAATATGTACATCTCCTGCTCGTAATACTCATTTTTACAACAAGCCAATCCCACTTGCACTGGAATTATTACTTGGTTTACAATTTGAAAGGCACACTTGCCACTTTTGGGCTGGTGTGAGTGGCATTCATCAGCCCAAGCAGCTGAGGTCAATAGCCACTGTGGGCCAATGCTCAGAAATGGATTATAATACATATCTGGGTCCCAGTAAAAATCACTAAACATATATCTTCCTATTTATAGGGAGAATAGGGAGATTTATAGGGAGATTCACATTTACATTATTTATACCTGCCTTTCTCCCCAAAGAGAACCCAAAGTGGCTGACATCACTCTCCCCTCCTCCATTTTATCCTCATAACAAGAAGAAGAAGAAGAAGAAGAAGAAGAAGAAGAGGAGGAGGAGGAGGAGGAGGAGGAGGAGGAGATTGGATTTATACCCTGCCCTTCACTTGGAGTCTCAGAGCGCCTTACAAACTCCTTTCCCTTCCCTTCCCCACAACAGACACCCTGTGAGGTAGGTGGGGCTGAGAGAACTCTGACAGAAACTGCTCTTTTTCAAGGACAGCTGTGCCAGAGCTTGTGGCTGACCCCAGGTCACATCAGCAGGTGCAAGTGGAGGAGTGGGGGAATCAAACCCGGTTCTCCCAGATTAGAGTCCACACACTTAACCACTACACCAAACTGGCTCTCTGTGAGGTAGGTGAGGCGGAGGCTGTGGCTGCGGTCAGACAGGCATCTTGGCCTGAAATCGTTGCTCTTCCCTAATGGATTAAACCAGCTGGTTCACACAGCCACATCTGGCAGCCATTCCCCAGTTGTACTCACCCCAAGCTGAGTTGGAGATGGAGTAAATAGACAGTAGTTGAATTCCAGTGCTAATGGATCCTTGAGCATTCATCCCATGTTTCCAGAGGTCTGAACTCTCCCAGTGGATCCTCAAACTGGTTTGGAAGTGTGAACTTTTAGTTCCGATTTTGCCATTCTGTTTTTTAAAATGGTAGAGCATTCATACATGGGTGGATGGGTGCTCATGCACACCCAATAAATGTTGCTTTTTTTAAAGGTAAAAGTTGGTGTGGTGTTTTTTTTTAAAATACCAGACCGTGCACTCTGTGGTTGATGTGCAGCACTAATCTGAACAGTGAACCATGGAAGAAGCACATGGTGCGGCCGGATGAGGGTGGGAGTCTGATAGAAAATCCCCATCACAAAATACGACAGAATGAAACAGCGGAAATGGATAAATTGACTCTAATTTTGAAAGGTCGACCGGAAACTACATTTGAAAATACCTGGTCAAGATTCTACAACTGGTACGAAGATCAATATAAATAAATTATGAAATATTAAAACTTGCTAAGGACATATATAGTATTAATCTGCTAAAATATGCAGAATTCTAAGTATTATTTTAATAATATAAGGTGAAATATATAAACTATAACAGATGAATTTGTAACAGATGTAATTTGCGCATTGAATGAAATGCCCCCATTTGTGTTTGTATGTTTGTTTGTGTGTTATGAAAAATAAAAAACTTTTAAAAAAGAAAACAAAATGCGACGCAGTAATTAGGGGCATGCCCAAACTGCACTAATCTGCCAGTCTGTTTGCAGCCTATGTGACCCAAGGTCACTGAGCTCCCGTGGCAGAGTAGCGTAGAGTAGCGGTTATCAACCAATGGTATGTATACCCCAAGTGGGCTCCAGAAATAGTCTAGGTGGGTTTTCATAACAGTTACTAAGAATTCACTCTCCCTCAGTTCATACCATCTGTTGCTATAAGTAGGTCCTGGCAGGGCTCTTTTTGTAGAAAAAGCCCAGAAGGAACTCATTAGCATAATAGGCCACACTAATGTAGCCAATTCTAATGAGTTCCTGCTGTTGGGTGTGGCCTATTATGCTAATGAGTTCCTGCTGGGTGTGGCCAACTTGGGAGCCAGCCGGAACTCCGTTCCTGTGCGTTCCTGCCCAAAAATAGCCCTGGGTCCTGCTATGTAATTCCTGCATTTATTTAATGTATCACATTAATACATGTGCTTTGCTTCACCTCTGGTTGTATCCAGATTTCTACAAGTCAAATCTTATTGCACTGTCTATTGGATGTTTCGCCCTGTTGATTTTACTGATTTATTCTGTGCCTTAAGTCCCAGTGAGAAAGGCGGATTATAAATAACACAAATTATATCACGGAGCGCTGTTACCTTCCCACTGAAGTGGTACCTATTTATCTACTTACAGTTTCTTGCTTTCGAACTGCTAGGTTGGCAGGAGCTGGGGCCGGAGACGGGAGCTCACTCCATCATGCGGCACACTCGGGTCTCGAACTGCTGAACTACTGACCCTCCACAGCCTGCAGTTCAGCGTCTTAACCACTTGAGCCACCGCAGCTCCCACCATAGATAAAACAACAATATAAATTAGTATAAATATTAATATAAAATGCCCAGTAAGTTATTAAAACCATTAACGTAGCGATGTTATAATAATAAGATAAGCAGTACCTCCACTATCTGCGGGCTCAGGCTGGGAATAAGATTAGGACAGGACATAGATGGTAAAACGCGGCTCCTTACCTATATGCCTGACAGACGAGCTCTGTTTTTGTGGCCCTGCAGAACTGTGAGAGATCCCACAGGGCCCTGATCTCCTCCGGAGGCTCTATACAGACTGAAAACTTCATTTCCCTCTTGAGAGTTTTGGCACCTCTCTCTCTTTTTTTTTAAAGCCCTGGTAATATTTAAAGAGGAGCTGCGCCATAGAGGGGGAGGTTGCGGGCACAGGTTCCACTTCTAAAAGGGTCTTTTTGCGAGTGGGGTGGGGACCATGGGATCCGGGGAAATCAGCCGCGCACACCGCAGCTCCCACCCCGTTTGCAAAAGGACCCTTTAAAGGAGGGGAGGGAGAGGGGAGGCCAGGCGGGTGGTTGCTCTCAGGGGCGGGGCTGGGGGTGGGGCTTCCACCACTCACCAGTTCAGTGGGGGCAGATTGAAGCCCCCAGAAGCAGGGGAACCCCCACCTGGACCTGGGGTCTGGCAACCCTAATGGGAAATTAGGAAGATCCTCTAGGTCCCCACCAAAATAAAACCTTGATCCCAGTTGCTTGTGAGGGAACTCAGCGGGTTTATTTACATTCTCCTGCTGACCCAATCTGTGCTCTTTTGGCACAGATGCTAGCTGATGGAACAGAATGCATTGATAAGAATTACTGCGAGATGTAATATTCGCTAGTGTGACCTTGGGTCAGCCAAAAGTTCTTTCAGAGCTGTTCTCTCAAGGACATTTCTCGAGAGAGCTCTCTCAGCCCCATCTACCTCACAGGTTGTCTGTTGTAGGAGGGATCAGGGAAGGGGATTGTAAGCCGCTCTGAGACTCTTTTGGGCAGTGAAGGGCAGGGCATTAATCCAATCTCTTCTCCTCTTCTTCTCTCTACTATGCAACCTGGGCCTAAAAGCCCTAACGTCAACAACTCCAGCAGCCATCTTAACAACGACATTGCTTTCCAGACACCATCTCTTGAAGAACAGTGGCCTAAATATTCATCAAGCCACACCCCCCCCAATGTAGACAATCCTCCAAGAACTTACAGAGTTCTTCTTACAGGGGCTACTGTAAGCTCTTGGAGGATTGGCTACACTAGGGGTGTGTGGCCTAATATGCGAAGGAGTACCTGCTACAAAAAGAGCCCTATGGATGTTTGACTACAGAACACAGTAGGGTTGCCAGCTCCGGGTTGGGAAATTTCCGTTGATAGTTTCTTGCTTTCGAACTGCTAGGTTGGCAGGAGCTGGGGCCGGAGACGGGAGCTCACTCCATCATGCGGCACACTCGGGTCTCGAACTGCTGAACTACCGACCCTCCACAGCCTGCAGTTCAGCGTCTTAACCACTTGAGCCACCGCAGCTCCCACCATAGATAAAACAACAATATAAATTAGTATAAATATTAATATAAAATGCCCAGTAAGTTATTAAAACCATTAACGTAGCGATGTTATAATAATAAGATAAGCAGTACCTCCACTATCTGCGGGCTCAGGCTGGGAATAAGATTAGGACAGGACATAGATGGTAAAACGCGGCTCCTTACCTATACGCCTGACAGACGAGCTCTGTTTTTGTGGCCCTGCAGAACTGTGAGAGATCCAGCCACCACCTGGAGGATGGCAACCACGGGGTGGGCTGTGGGTGAGGCAGGGTTTAAGAAGGCAAGGCACCTCGGTGCAATATAAAGCCATACAGTCCAACTTCCAAAATAGGCATTTGCTCCAGGGGAAGTTATTTCTGTAGTCCGGAGATTAATTATAATTCTGGAAGACCTTTGGGCCCCACCTGGACGTTGGCAACCATAGATCATAGGGATAATGGTTGCCAGTTATTGCTTGCTTGATTGTTATTGAGCTGCGCTGGCTCAAGTGGTTAAGACGCTGAACTGCAGGCTGTGGAAGGTCGGTGGTTCAGGAGTTCGAGACCCGGGTGCCGCATGACTGAGTGAGCTCCTGTCTCTAGTTCCAGCTCCTGCCAACCTAGCAGTTCGAAAGCAAGAAATTGCAAGTAGATAAATAGGTACCTCTTCGGTGGGAAGGGAACAGCGTTCCGTGCACCTTGGTGCTTAGTCATGTCGGCCACATGACGACGGAAACATCTTCGGACAGCGCTGGCTCTTCGGCTTGGAAATGGAGATGAGCACCGCAACCCTAGAGTCGGATTCGACTGGCTTTCGAGCAAGGGAACCTTTACCTTTACTTATTGCTTGCAACCATTTTGTGGATACAGCCTAGAGATGACCTTTGGATTCCAAATGCAGTTTCTACAATCTTATTTTTGAATACTGCCTCCTGTTAACAAAACGCAGTCCAGAAATAAAAAGAAGAATTCAAGCAAATCTGGGAGAGTAGTCCAGGTGATTTGCTTTGACTTTAAGAGGTATAGTCCATTTTACCATCTCGGGAGTCTAACACTCATTCTGCTGCATGGGTAGACTTGATGTGAGAAGGATGTATCAAATCACTTTTTCATGTATCTTCAGACACAGATGTGATGTTATTAATTTTTCTGTATCTTTTTTTCTGTGTCTTTCTAAAGCTGCATGAGTTTCACCTCAGAGTACACCCTGATTTTTCTCTCTCTCCAAACAAGACAAAAAGGGCTTTCATATCATTAAAGTTATTCCAAGCCCTGCCTTCCAGAACACTTATATACGTAACAGCTCAAAGTCTTTGTAGCTCATCTTGAATTTTGAAAATGCTTCTGACAGTGTACTCCACGTAGCCTTCGTTCTTCATTTAGACAGACTCCTTCAAACATGGCATGTGAATAAAAGGAGCTTAATATTGATGCTTGCCCATGAAGGAGTGTGTCTTAACACCCTACCATTTCTGGCATATTGAGGTTGTGGAATGCTTTGCAAAAAGAGGCTCATTTTCTCTACGCTCGACTAGTCAAACAGACCCTTTCTGTGCCCTAACCTGGATAGCCCAGGAACTTCTGATCTTGTCAGATCTCAGAAGCTAAGCAAAGCCAACCTTGGCAAGTACTTGGAAGGGAGACCTCCAAGGAATACCAGGGCTGGGTGCAGAGGCAGGCAATATATATATATATATTTGGCCCCCCGTAGGGGATTTTTTATTTGCATTTTCTAAAACCTACAACGAAAATAAGGAGGGGACCTACAACTATAGGAGAAAAGAAAGAAAACCCACTACAAACCCAAGAGTTGGAAGTCATATATCGCTTATAAAAGTATTAGCTTAACAATATAGAAATTGTTTTTCTTAACATTGAGAGTGGTCACTCCTCATCATCGATTAAGTTAACAAACCATCAAATATGACTATATAAAGAGCATTCCAGGAGAATCACTAGTTAAACACAAGAACAGTGGCATCTCATTTTACAATTGTTTTCCCTTCCTTCCTTTAAAGCCAATTAATAATTAAATTTCCCTCAGTAGGTGTAACGCAGTCAATTTCTCTTCCCTCGCTGTAATCTTTCTTCTTGAACACTTTCCCTGTGGCATTGTTTTGCTGGAACTGGAACTGGTCGTCTCAAAACAAAGTCCCTTTTTCTTTTTCAAGGACTGTTGTCAGCTTGAATTCATGCCTTCAATCTTAGAGATCATTCCATTTGTTGCTTTTAAAAGCCAAACTTACAGAGAGTCTATCCGCCCTTTTGCCCATCAGACTTATTTCGGATATGTCCATGGCATACCCATTCGCTTTCAGCTTCGCTTAATGTCTGCATACAGGCCCCACTACTTAAGCCTACTCAATAGACTCTCCTCTTAAATATTGGAAGTCCCTGTGGTCAAAGGCTAGTCGCTTCTCCAATGTTAACACAGTCCCTTGAAAATAACAGCCAATATATAGCACAGTTCTTGTGAAGTACCTCATTTTTGCCAGCAGGGGGCAAAGGCTTAGCATCCAGCCAGAAAGAGTCTATGGTTACTTCTGGTCACATGGGCCAGTTGCTCTCCCATTTCCTGAAGACAGCTTAGATTTCGCTTGCTGCTTCTTCTGCCTCGCCGATTGCCATTTTTAAGCATGTTTACTTTTTATAGAATTTGCCAAAGTCCTGAAAAGTTGCTGAAACGCTTATTTGGCTCCTGGAGTCTCTCTAATACAGTCTATTGCCGCTTAGAACTCCGTCCCCACTACAAAGGCTTTTCTTTAATCGCTTATTTGTTCTTTCTGGGGGGGAGGGGACTACTCGCTTTTAGTAAAAGGGTACTCACTCATTTTCTGGTGTTCTCACTTTAACGGACTCACTCTTCAACGTCTGATCACTCGGATCTCACCAGGTAACAATCTGAATACTGTACCTCCAAGCGCTTGTCCCGGTGTGCGTAGCTTAGTCCCATTCAGGAACACAGCACAGAGACCTTCGGGGCAAAGAGAAGCCTCAATCTGCTGGCAGCGTGCCCACAGAGAGGTGACCCTCAGTGCCCCATGGCAAGGGGCCCATCGCAAGAGTCCCAGGGAGGTGAGGACATTCACACCCCCTCTCAATGCGCTGGTCCGCGGATCGCCCCCCAGGAGCTGCCTGGGGAAACAGCCACCATCAGCCCACCAAAAACCAGAAGTCCAGAGGCAGGCAATATCAAGCCAACTGTCTGAAACATCCTAGTCCCACCAGGGGTCACCAGTTCCAGGCATGCAATCACACAGACACACACACACAAATTAAAAAAAACAAACCCAGACCGCCAGTGAGGGGGAGCTCGCCACCTCCCTAGGCAGCTGATTCTACTGTTGCACAACCCTTCCTGTAAAAACGTTTTCCCTAAGATCCAGCCGGTACCTTCCTGCCCTTAACTTAAACCTATTATTGCGAGTCCTATCCTCTGCTGCCAGCAGGAACAGCTCCTTGCCCTCCTCTAAGTGACAGCCCTGTAAATATTTCAAGAGAGCAATAAATAATTTATTTATTTTATCAGATTTCTATTGCACCCTTCCATGCCCCCCCCTCAACCTCCACATCTCCAGACTGAACATTCCCAAGTCCCTGAGCCTTACCTCATAGGGCTTGGTCTCCAGGCCCCCGATCACCCTCGTTGCTTTTCTCCGCACCCGCTCCATTCTGTCTACATTTTTTGGAAGTGAGGCCTCCAAAACTGCACACAATACTCCAGGTGCAGCCTGACCAATGCAGTGTACAGCGGGAGTATCACATTTGTAATTTGGATGTTATGCCTCTGTTGATACACCCCAAGATCGCATTAGCCTTTTTTGTCACTGCATTACACTGGCTGCTCATATTTAACTTTCAGTCCACCCTTACCCCAAGATCTTGTTCATGCACACTGCTATTCAGAAGCGCATCCCCTATCCAGTATGTGTGTTCCTCATTTTTGTTACCCAGATGTAGAATTTGGCACTTATCCTTGTTAAATTTCATCTTGTTCACATCCACCAAATTTTCCAGTGTGTTCAGATCTTGTTGAATTTTATCTCTGTCTTCTAGTGTGTTTGTTGCTCCTCTCAATTTGGGATCATCTGCAAATTTAATGAGTAGCCCCTCCACACCCTCATCCAGATCATTTATAAAAAGATTGAAAAGTACCGGGCCCAGAACCGAGCCCTGTGGCACTCCACTGGACACCTCCCTCCAATCAGATGAAATGCCATTGACAACTACTCTCTGAGTGTGGTTCTCCAGCCAGTTCCCTATTCACCTAACTCTCCTAGAGTCCAGTCCACAGTCCTTTAGTTTACCCAGGGGTCATTTCCTGCAGGAGCGCACAGGAGCGGAGCTCCGGCAGTAAAGAGCCCAGGGGGTGGGCACATGCAACAAGCCCCACCCCCTGCTCCCAGCAGCCCTCAGTCAGAGCAAGAAGCAGCCAGGTAAGTTGCAGAGCCCCCCCGGCCCAAAACAGTCCAGTGACACCTTTAAGACCAAGTTTTATTCAGGTACAAGCTCTCCCTCCTCTGCGAGGACAGATCTGCACGTCCCCCCCCCAATAGCTAGCAATCCAAAACAGTCCAGTGGAGCCTGAGGGGTGGGTGTTGCCTTCTGACACACTTCCGGTGATGTCAGGGGGTGTGGCATATGCAAATAAGTTATGCTAATGAGTTGTGCTAATGAGCTCCTGCACCTCTTTTTCTACGAAATGACACCTGAGTTTACCTATCGGAACACCATGGGAAACCCTGTCAAAAGCTTTACTGAAATCCAGGTAAACAACACCAGGGACGCTCTCCCTTTTAAACACTGCTCAAGACGTCAGTATCAAGCAGTGAGACTGCCCACCTGCAGCCATTAGATGAGGAAGAGCCTCTTCCTCATCTACTGGCTGTAGGTGAGCTCACTGCTAGTGGCTTGAGCAGCATGTAAAAGCCTCACTGAGGACTCGGCTATCTGCTCCCCCATTTAAATGCCGTTCAAGCCACCATGGCGAGCCCACCCACCGCCGAGTCTACTGGCTGCAGGCGGGGGACCTGCCCAATGGGATGGGGCTCACTAATGAGGGGATGTGGCCCCGAAATGCCCCACCGAAGCTATACACCTGGACTAAGGATTGCTTCTTTGATGGCTAGTTCCTGTCAGGAAATGTTCTGCTTACAGGCTCACTCCTCCAGTTTGCTTCTATAGTATTAAAGTGAACAATCACTGGTGAGTCAGATTCCTTCCCCCAAGAATTCAGAGCTGAACCTTCCTTTTTCCTCTCCATTGTAAACAATTCAATAATGCCCATCATTGTGTTCAGGAGACTTTTACAAATGGAGGGAATGAAGCTGCTCACGTTGGCATCAAGCCCTTCATTATCTGCGGTTATCCTGGTCCCAGTATAATCTTCTAAGAAGATTTTTCTTCCGAGTTATGGCTCTTGAGTAACTTTCGGCTACCTGTTACTTTTGTCATTCCTATAATCAATCTGTTACTCAGGCTGAGCTCAGACTGGCGGTTTGCCCCGATATAGGCGTGTGTGAGGAACGTTTCACAAGCGGATTAAAGGGGCCGTTCACACAGGCACATCTGTCCGGTGTTCCCCACCTGTACTCAACCCGTCTTGTAGCTCTTGCCTCCTGGGTGGCGCAGGCAGTAAGAACACCTGCAGAGTAACATCACTGAACAGCCATTACAGCTGTTCGAAACCCACCGCGGTCGGGGTGAGCTCCCAGCCCATGTCCCAGCTCCTTGACGGCTCTTCGTCCCAGTGGTGTGCCAGCCTCCGTCCGCTTGCAGGCTGGGTGCCGAGTCGGCCGGGGGTGACGACGACTGGCGCGGGGGTGGGAGGAAGGGGCTCGGCCAAGCGTCCAGCTGCCAGACTGCACATTCGGTCTGGCGGCTCCGTGCATACTGAGGGCAAGCTGGTGGCCGGGACTTGTGTGGCCGGGACCCCGCAACGCAGCCAACCAATGCAGGCAGCACCTTTGGAATGGCAGTTCAAGCGGCCAACTGATTTTGGCGTGAATAGAACTTTGCCACCCCAAATCGCTTTTATTAATAAGGAGAGATTGTTTAAAAGACACTAGTAATTGGGACATATTGGCTGAGATCCAGCTCACTCCTGTCTGGTGTTCTCCATGAGAAAGAGAGCTTTTCCTACAATGTTCCCTCACTTGCCACCCTTCATGCCACCCCAAAAAGCAAAGGAGCCAGTGTGTATAGTTGTTACAGCTACTGGATGAAGATCTAGGTTCACACTTTGCCATTAAGGTTACCAAATGACCTTGGGTCAGTCTCTCTCTCTCTCTCTGGCCAACCCACCTCCATAGCAGTTTGCAAAGATAAAACAGAGAAGGGAAAATGATGTATGCTGTTTTTAACATCTTGGAGGAAAGGCAGGATAAAGCTCTACTAGGCAGAAAAAGGTACTCTCAGATGCTGCACCCAGAAAAGGAAATAAGCAGGGCTATTTTTGGGCAGGAACACACAGGAACAGAGTTCCGGCTGGCTCCCAAGTTGGCCACACCCAGCAGGAACTCATTAGCATAATAGGCCACACCCAACAGCAGGAACTCATTAGGATTGGCTACATTAGGGGTGTGTAGCCTAACATGCAAAGGAGTTCCTGCAACAAAAAAAGGCCCTGGGTTTTGACAACAAACAAGGTAAACAGAATAAGAAGCAAAAGGTGGGTGTGGCTGGATGACCACACTTCTGGTAACATGGGAATGCGGCCTAATATGCTAATGAGCGGTGCAGTCAGGGGTGTGTGGCCTAATATGCTAATGAGTTTCTGCTGTTGGGTGTGGCCTATTATGCTAATGAGTTCCTGCTGGACTTTTTCTACAAAAAAGCCCTGGAAATAAGTAAATCTCCCCTGTATGCAGGGAAGCACTTTCCTCATAAAGAAGCCCTGCTGGATTAGACCAGTGGTCCACCCAGTCCAGGTCAACAAACAAGGCATGGAGGCCAAGGCCTGCCTCTGATGCTGCCTCCCAGCACTGGTATTCAGAGGTAGTCTGCCTCTTTGTCTATAAAGGTTCCATTAACTCAGCTGTGGGTCTCTTTAAATCCCTTCATATATTCTTGCGATCACCACTACTCATTGCACTGAAACAGATCCTGTGGCTCATTCAATCCCAAAGCAGATCCGACTGCACACAAGTTAATGAAATTCTACCACACACGCAGGGATTTAAAAAGAGATTGACTTGCAAAACTCTGTGGCTGTGGTGTTTACCTTCCCCACTTGCTCATTTTGCGCAACTGGCTTGTTGTTGTTTTTAATTACAAATCGTGGTCGATTCATCACAGTCGTTCAGTTGTAAGAATCTCGGCTGCATCGGTGACAAAATGGATAGGCATCAGGCATGGAGCAGCTCTTTGCCACGGATGGGGCATATCCATTAGAGTCACATTGAGTAGGCTTGACTGACACTCACTAGAAGTGATTAAGCAGAGAATGACAGGCCAGAACCTTATAAACAGAAAAAAGGTCCCCTTTGCTTGATACCAATCAGTCACTCCTTGGCAGTGCAAACGCACATTCACAGCTGAATGGATTTCATCCGCTGCTATCAGGACAATGGAAAGTACCCGTTGCCAGATTGAGAGGTGGCAGGTGGCAGAGGTGGGGGGCGGGCGAGGGATTAAGCGGTGAGGGCAGGAGAGATAATCTGAACCAGATGCCTGGCAGAGATTTTTCAGATGTCGATCCACAATGCTAAAGCAGGACACGGCTTTGTCCCTGAAAAAATAGGACAATTTCGCTGTGTTGTGAAATAAACGGTTCCGTGTTGTGCTGACATAAACATTAGGGCTGCCAGGTCCCCTCGTCAATCTGGCGGGGGAATTTGGGGGGGGTGTTCCAGGGATGGGTGGGGGAGCACGTGGCCTGCCGACCAGGGAGGGAGAGGGGTGGCAGTGGGCGCTCTTGGGGGTGGGGCTTGGTGGCAGGGCTTCCCCTGGCAACCCTAATAAACATTAGCAAAGTCTGTGGTTCTTGGCTGCTCTTTCTGCAGATAGATTTCTCCCTCAAGCTTCATGTGGACTAGCCACCAAGGAGGAATAATCTATATATCTAATAGCCAAATTGCCCCCGGAGTGCGGATTGCTAAATCAACGCTCCGGGGGCACTTGTCCTCCCCCTCCCCGGAGCCGGCAGACCGGCCGGGGAGGGAGGGAGGGCTGGAGAAGAGAGGCCTCGCCGCCGCCGCCTCCTCCTCCCCCTCCCCGGAGCCGGCAGGCAGGGCGGGGGGGCGGGCGGGGGGGAAGACCGGCCTCAGGGGGGGGCGAACACCGGCCTCGCCGCTGCCGCCGCCCCCGCCGCCTCGGGGAGATGGGGGGATGGAGGAGACAGGGCTCTTCTCCCCGCCCCTGCGAGTATCGCGGGTCCCCGTCTTGTGGATATTAATAGCCAAATAAGTTAATAACCAATTAAGTCCAGAACATGGCAGCCAGATTGATTTATAGGATTAGCTACAAGGAACACATAACACCAATTCTGTATGAGGTCCACTGGCTGCCCAGAAGCTTCTAGCTGGGATCTGGAGCTTCGATACTTCAAGACTGTCTATCAGCTGAGATCATCCCTGCTATACGCTCCTGTACCTTCCGAAGGTGGGAAGTCACACTGAACATGGCCTTTTCTAGGTTTAATCTCCAAACTTTACAAAATCCTTAATAAGACACCAAAACAACCAATATTGAAATCACAACTTCAATGGCAGAGGGACTGTCAGAACAGAATTCAACCAGAACACTGGACAGATATCTGGTCATCGCCAAGTTTATCCTCCAGGATCTTCAATATTAAACTAAACACTTTCAAAACACTAAACCGATGGTATCTTACACCTGCACGTTTAAATAAGATCAACCCAAAGTATGACAAAAGCTGCTGGAAAGGATGTGGCCAAATAGGCGACTTTCTACATTGCTGGTGGGCTTGCCCATACATTCAAACATTCTGGTCTCAAATTCTGGAACAAATTAAGATCATTATAGGATTCGACTTACCTGTCCTCCCTGAGACGGTCCTGTTAGATGTACTCCCAGATGCCTGTGAAAGGAAAACACAAAAGATATTAATTTCGACGCTACTAGCAATAGCTAGAATAACCATCGCGCAGAAGTGGAAGGGAAAAGCCATCCCAAACATATCTGACTGGCAAAAGAAATTATGGGAACACTTTATCTATGGAATAAAGACATCAACAAACACAAGAAAATGCTAAAAAATTTCAGGCAGTTTGGTTCCCCGTAGTCCAATACCTTGCAGAAGGTGAAATCATCCCAAGAAATGAACACCTTACAAACTTGCTGTATTTTTGAAACTGGTGAGACTCCTGTGTTAAAAACACTGATCTAAAATACAATTCAGCCATGCAATATGTTCTTTCCATACTTGTTTTGTAAATGCCTCTTGCACTATATTTTCTTGATTGTAGTCCACCTGTTATATATTGTTATTGTGTATGTTAAAAATAATAAAAAATTTGAATTGAAAAAAAAACATGGCCTTTTCTGTCATGGCACCTCAAACTCTGGAAGTCTCTCCCTGCCCCTATATTGCCTAATGCCAATCGTGATGGATTTTCAGTGAAAAATTTGCTTTCCTCCAGATTTTAGATACAGTATTTTGTTATGCTTTTTATTTAGAGTTTTAATGACTTTTCCGCTAACATATTTGCTACAAGGCACACTGTTTTGCTTTTATTTATTTATTTATTTAATTGTATCTATATCCTGCAGGAGCTGCGGTGGCTCAAGTGGTTAAGACGCTGAACTGCAGGCTGTGGAAGGTCGGTAGTTCAGCAGTTCGAGACCCGAGTGCGCCGCATGACTGAGTGAGCTCCCATCTCTAGTTCCAGCTCCTGCCAACCTAGCAGTTCGAAAGCAAGAAATTGCAAGTAGATAAATAGGGACCACTTCGGTGGGAAGGTAACAGCGTTCCGTGCGCCTTGGTGTTTAGTCATGCCGGCCACATGACCACGGAAACGTCTTTGGACAGCGCTGGCTCTTCGGCTTTGAAATGGAGATGAGCACCGCAACCCTAGCGTCGGATTCGACTGGCTTTCGAGCAAGGGAACTTTTACCATTACCTATACCCCGCCCTCCCCGCGAACGGGCTCAGGGCGGCTTACAGGTGGCACAACAGTGCATATAATATATAAATTAGATAAAACAGGTAAAATTCAATATTATCAGATACAAGATAAAACTCCCCTACCTCTTACAAGCAGAAGGGGAGGACTAGGGCCATAGATGGATGTTACCTGGCCCTCCGGCGGTATCGCTCTTGTGCTGGAGCGGTGGTGGTAGTGGCGGTGGCAGCTCCTACTTGAAGGCCTGGTGGAAGAGTTCCGTCTTACAGCCTTTATGGTCTATTGCACTGTTTGTGACTTACAACATGTGACTTGTGATGTATGGATACATTATTTTTCATTTCATTTTTATGGGCATTGATTATAATCATTTTTGCTTCAGCTGGTGTCTTTGCTGCTTTTTAAGTTTTTTTAATTGTATGGCACTTATAAGTTAAATGGTGTTTTTAATAGCGTATGTTGTAGACCATTTGTCTGCAAAACCAGGCATCAATTCACAGCCATTTTACTGAATCCACCCAAAAGGAAGATGACTCTGATTGTAAGATGACCCCACCACAAAAAAGTTATACAGAAAAAGATTTTATTACTTTATACCAGTCACTCTCCAAACAATTAGCAGTATATCTCTGCCAGTCCTCCAGTGCACATATGTATCATTGCTCTGGACAGGAAAGGCATGTGCTACTGACTCACTGCAACAAATCTACAAGCTGCCATTTTGTGACCGGCTCCATCCATCAAAGTGTTGTTCTGTGAATGATAGTGAAAAGTACGCAGATAGGCGAGTGATTTCAGCTAACGTACTTTATTTAGTGAGGAACAAGACAACTTTAGCCGGCTCGCAGGCCGGCTTATATTCCCCGTGAAACCACCACCCAGAACACACCCACACCCACATCACAATAGGTTATTTACAGTGGCCGAGAGTTCCATAGGCTCTCGGCCGGGAACCTAGCCCTCTGATAGGTGCGGGCTAGGATCCGCTTAGTTCATTGTTTCCTTGAGCGAAGCTTGACGTTTGCACTTGACCACGTGGAGCCCAAGCCGGCCACGCGATCCGAACTGGATACATTACAGATAGGCTCATAAGGGCAAAAAGCCTGTCCTCCCCTGTTGTACATACTTGAAACTTTTATGCAAATATAAGATGACCCCCTATTTTTCTTGATAGCACATGTGGGGAAAATCTAGTCTCCCTTTTGGGAGACTATCATCAAATTTCATTATCTTGGGGCACAATTGTCCTCCAAGTTCCAGGGAACCATAAAGGGATCTCCAGTTTTTGAATCAAACCAGAGTAGTGACAACACGCAGTAGCATCCATATTTGTGAAACGCTCAATACTTCTCTTGGTTGAAAGAGGAGTCAGCCAAGATGGCCTCTGAGTCCACAATTAACTCCATTTACGGCCTCAGGCAGATATTGCCAATTGGATTAAACATGCCTTTTCACAGTGGAAAATCTTGGCAACCTTTCCAAAAATTTTTTCCTGAATTACGTCAGGGCTGCAGCCGTCTGCTTTCCAGGTTCCTAGAGGCTCTTAACATCTGAACCCATGGTGTGTCCTTCACACTTTGGCTTCTGATAACAAGCTCCTCTGGGCAGAAGGAACCAGGCCCTCAAAGCTTTTTTAGTGTTATTCAGTGGTGTCTTAACTCCATGCACACAGCTACAAACTACATGGAGCTGACAAGGTCCAGCAGCCAGCAAATTTCCCCCCATCTGTAAAATAAAGATTGTTGATAGGAAGAATATGATATGAGAGATTAGATTGTTAGTATGCCCAAGCGCTTGTTTACTTGTTACATTTTTGCCTGGGGATTTTTTCTCCCTTGCAATGTATGTCCCTGTGGATTTCTTTTCCCTCCTAAAATTGAACAGATGTTGTATTTCTCAGTTTACCTGTGGAGAACCTAATCCCACAAGCTCATTTTTTCATTTGAGACAGGGCTCAAGCTTGGAAGCCTTTTCCAACTCTGGGACATATAAAGTAATAGAGAAGATTGCCTCCAAGCATGTGAAATGTGCTTTCCTTTACAGCGCAAGCGTAGCCTGCCCTCTCAGATCTCCATCATGTTTACAAATTAAATTGGGGAGGCTCTTGCATAGTTGTAAATCCCTATTGTGACCCCAATTGGTATATGATGTATTCATTTACTTTTTTTTTTCTATTAAAGAGATGCTAAAACAATCTGTAAGACTCTGCAGTAACTCTCAGATGCGATAAGTCCGTTTATGGATTTTATTAGCAATCAGGAAAATTGCAGGTGAATCAAAGGCTTTGACAGTAATGGCAGATAATACAAGTTTAGCTCTTATGAGAACTTTGGTGCAGCCCACATTCATACGTCAGGTTTACATGTGACAGAGACAGGTTAATAAAGTACAATTAATACTGTGAGAATGTTTACCTAACAGACTTCCTGCAAGGCCAAAAGACATAATGAGAAGCGAACACTCTCCTGGCCATTGTGGAGGAGGTTTCTCATAAAAGTGTACCAAGCACACTATTTACAATAGACAACCAAGCCTGTTTCAACTACCCCTCATCCTGGGAATGTCAGAGGAGGACTTTATAGAATAGTTGATTCATAGCTAGCAGGTGTTATAATCAGCCTGAGAACAAGAAGCCAGTGTGAGAATACACAGATAAAGCATTTGGGATAATATGCAAGCAAGCAGGGCATTAAGCTATGTACATCAGAACACCAGTGAGTATCCAGACTGACCCCAAATAACCATAGGTCCGATTCTGACACAATCTTACATTATTTTGCACTTTTGGTGAAGAAGCCTTGCCACAAATCACACAAGTGGAAACTCAAGAAGAGTCAAACAACAAATATATACACTGCAAAAACCTTTTTTATAAGTTAAAGTGTTCTATATGTTCCATCTTATAAAGTGCATTGTGTATTATTCATAATATTCTAAAATAGGTATATATTCATTACATGCAATATCAACAATAATAATCAGTTTGTACAATCTAATAGCTACCAGTCAATTTTCATCCTTTTTACACAATCAACCCCAACGGGAGTTTCTAGAATTGTACACCTGCTTCTCCTTGCTTGAAAGTCTTCTAAAGGGGGAAGTTTCCTTTTGTGGTTACATTGAAGTTTAAATTGAAGTTTCAATTGAGGCAGCCTTGAGAAAGACAGGGGCACTCCGTCTATGAATGTCAGCTGCTTAATGGGCCTTTTGTAGGACCAGCAACAAACATCTGCCCTCTGCTTTTTATACTCTAAGGCAGCTCAAGCTCAGAACAGCGAGGAGAAAAGAGAACCCCACTCCCAGGACCTGAATAAAGGCCTGGTGGGGCCAATTCCAGCCCGTGGGCCGTAGATTTGACACCTCTGCCTTAGTCTTGATTATAGCTAAAATGATTCCCAATGACACTTGCTCTAAGATTTAACAGAAGATTTGGAGGAGTGATAACATTCCAGTAATCCCACACTCATTTGGGGGGAAAGATAAGGGGGTTGTAAAATTGCTAGCTCAGTCACTCCTGTGCAAGTATTTGTGCCATCAAACTGATGGAGAGTTCCACCAGAAGGAGAAATAACAAATACTGAAAAGGACAGGAAAGGTGTGCAGGTTCTGAGCACACTGAAAGAGTCTACACACCTTTCCTGTCCTTGGCAGGTTTTCGGACCTGGGTGATGACTGGTTGGGATTTCTAAATGTCTCCTCAACTGTTTGCATAATTCCTTGAGCAAACAATGCCACAGATTCAACAGCTGAAGCTGGCTTATACAGAGTTCAGCAACTGATCCCTCAAACTCTGCTAATGACGGGAAGCGCCTCCCTAGCAAAAGGTCTTTCCCAACATCTGTTAACTGAAATGGCTTGAAGAAACCAGGGACTGAGCGCAGGAGCTTCTGCATGCAAAATGTGTGTTCTGCCACTGGGCTACATTCTCTGCACTGTTTTCTGCACCTCCAGAATATAAAACACATTCTTTTCCAGTCATTGATTCAATTGGTTGTAATAATGGTCTGTGTTGTTTTTGCTGTACCAGTTTATTGGAGCATTTTACACGTTTTTCAATGGCATTTATATGTTTTTTTAAAGTTCAAGTATTTTTATTTGCATAAGAATTTGAGATCTATACCTGCTATCCCAGCATTTTCTACTTCTACAATTATCATAGGAATGTCCGTAGACAGGAAAATCACTGGACACAATCCAGCCAGAAAGTTGGGCAATTTTAATGGATTTCTACTCAAAGAGAGTCAAAGCATATTTATTTCTCCCAGTAGAATGCATGGAAAATGTATCCACCATCACCACACCCTATTTTTTAACCCTCTAGAAATGAGCTCACACAATCCATGGACCGAGAATGATGTAAAATGTAGCCCTATATGGTCAGGGACCAGCCTACCTAAGGGACCGCCTTGCCCCACATGTTTCCCCAAGGGCACTTTGGTTGGGGAGTCGACATCTACTGGGTGTCCCAGGCCCCTGGTCCATCAGACTTACCATGACTAGGAATAGGGCGTTTTCGGTGGCGGCTCCTATCTGGTGGAATGAGCTCCCAGAGGAGATCAGGGCTCTGCGGGACCTAGCACAGTTCCGCAGAGCCTGCAAGACAGAGCTCTTCCGCCAGGTTTTTGAATAGGAGCCGCCACCACCGGTGTACCACCAACGCACTACCCCTAGTGTAGCCAATCCTCCAAGAGCTTACAGAGCTCTTCTTACTGGGGCTACTGTAAGCTCTTGGAGGATTGGCTACACTAGGGGTGTGTGGCCGAATATGCAAAGGAGCTCCTGCTACCAGTAGAGCCCTGGGTTGTAATAATGGTCTGTGTTGTTTTTGCTGTACCAGTTTATTGGAGCATTTTACACGTTTTTCAATGACATTTATATGTTTTTAAAGTTCAAGTATTTTTATTTGCATAAGAATTTGAGATCTATACCTGCTATCCCAGCATTTTCTACTTCTACATTTATCATAGGAATGCCCGTAGACAGGAAAATCACTGGACACAATCCAGCCAGAAAGTTGAGCAATTTTAATGGATTTCTACTCAAAGAGAGTCAAAGCATATTTAATTCTCCCAGTAGAATCAATGCACGGAAAATGTATCCACCATCACCACACCCTATTTTTTAACCCTCTAGAAATGAGCTCACACAATCCAGGGACGGAGAATGATGTAAAATGTAGCATTAGATAAGCCAAACAAGCGAAGCCACAAAAGAGAACGTAGGAACAAAAGTACAGCCTGTTGGATCAGACCAGTGGTCCATCAAGTCCAGCATCCTATTCCCCACAGCAGCCAACCCACTGTCCTGGAGTGCCAAACAAACACAGTGCAGTATTCGGAGGCTTGCTACCTTTGCATATGGAGGTTCCCTTTAGTCACTATGGCCCCGTTCACACGGAGCATTTGCCGCGCTAAAGATACAGATGAGAGGCGGATTTTCCGGGCACGATCACACCGCAACATCTGGGAAGTGTAGTGCGCCCGTGGCTAACCCGTGGCTTCGTGCTGAAGATACGGAGTAAAAAACTAGTACTTACGATGTACTAGTTTCTGGAAAACTCGGGGCAAGGGCAGGCGTCTGATCACGTCCCGTCCTAGTCCCGTCGCAAACCGGTTAGTTTTTTAAAAAAGTCTACACAGGATGCGCACAAACAATCATGTGCACGCTCACCTTTTGGTGAGAAAAGAAATATTCCAGTTTACCACGGAAGCGGCGCCTAGCGATTGCTGGTGTGATCGCGCTGCGCCGCTTCTTTGCCGCATTGCAGGATAGCCATGTGATCGGCACCTCACGCCCTAACCACAGGACCTCGACGGGACATGTGATCGGGCAGCCGCACGTTATTTTGCTCCGGGGCTAATAGCCACGCCCCCCCGCATTTTCCAGCCCGTGTGACCGAGGCCTATGTCTAGTAGCCACTGATGAACCACTCCTCCATTAATCTATGATACCCCCTTTTAAAGCCTTCCAGAAGGAATATCTACAGAAGAACAATCACCTAGTTGTCAGACAAGACTTTATAGTCAGTGTGCCTCAAGAAAACAACAAGACTACCATTATTTTCCCCTTTAAGAGCCACGCTATCTCTTTGAAGCTTGAATCACTAAAATCTGGATGTTTGAATTCCCCCTGCTGTGTTAACTATAGAGTTTCTCTCTCATGCTTCTGTCAAAGAAGGTCAGTCATTGTGGGCAAAGCAATAGTCAGGGTTTTATATTTTCAAAGGGCCTCTCGTGGAAGCAATCAGGGTACCAAAGGGTTGATGAGCAAAGAACCGTCCACTACGTCTCTCTTCGCTCACTCCCCTACTTTATTTTATGAAGGCTATTAAGTTTCTTTCCAGACCGTCTCTGCCCTTTTATTATCTTGGCTGTGCTACAATCTTTCATTAAAGGATGTTGCTCTGAAATCACATGCCATGGCGCAGCAGAAGAGGAAAGATGACCAGATTTTATATGTGGTTTGGCCTTCAGGGAGTGGGAAATAAGGGAATAAAATTCCAGATGAGGAAGAGCAGTAGACAGAGCAGGATTTATACACAAGCTAAGTAAATTTGGATTATGAGGGGCCTCTAAGTACCCCCCCCCCCAAATTACCATACATTACTAAATTGCCTCTAAAAATTGATAACTTAGAACCGGATTCCCAATCTCTTTGAGCCTGTGGCCATGTTTGGAATCTTGAGAAGGGGAATGAGCACTACCACAAAATGGTCGCTGTGGGGGCTTGGACTAGGGTTGTCAGGCCCCTGCTCTAAATCCCCATGAGCAATTGGAAGCAGTCATGGGAAAGCATCAAATGACATTGCAGCATCATTTCCAGGTTTGTTTACCTGGAACTGCGTTCACAACACACTAGGAATTCCCCAGAACTCTGTGGTAAAACCACAAAGTTTTTGGGTAATTTCTAGAGCACCATGTCCTCACTTCCAAGTAAAACCTGGAAATGATGTTGCAACATCCGTCAATATCACTCTCCCCCACTCAGAGATCGTGGGGGACACAGGAGGACTCCCAAAACAAGCCGCTAAGTGGCAGCCCTAGCCAGGACCAATCACAAAATGTCGAGAGGTTGCAAGTAAGCCAAGCATCCTGTTACAGGGATTCTGGAGCACTTTTTGCTCCAGTGAGGAAGGCCAGAAAAGCTTTGGGAAAGAAGAAAATGGACACCAAGAACTTGGCGTGTTCCATGGTACCCATGGCTGCCTGTTGGGGGGCACTGGCTTGGGGCTTCTCAGTATAGTTCAGCCCTGATAGCGGCATTTCTGTTTTAATCCATGTTCTTCTGAACACGGAGGCAGTACTCCAGAGGGGGAATCTTTGCCTGGTGGTCCATGGTGCCTCTGTTTCATCTCTAAGTCTCTCTTCGGCCGGGAACCTAGCTCCCTGATTGGAGAGGCTAGGATCCGCATAGTCCCTTGGAGCGAAGCTTGACGTTTGTCTCTGGACTTGTCTGGACTTGTCTGGACTGGATACATTACAGTACCCATGGGTGTCTGTTAGGGGACCACTGGCTTGGGGCTTCTCAGTATAGTCCAGCCCTGATAGCGGCATTTCTGTTTTAATCCATGCTCTTCTGAACACAGAGACAGTACTCCATAGGGGAATCTTTGCCTTGTGGTCCACGGTGCCTCTGTTTCATCTCTAAGTCTCTCCGACATGACATTCGGCTTATTAATTCTTCTCCTTCTGCAGCCTTCCCCAATAGAGGAAGGGGGCTGACAACTCCTCACACCTCCCTTGATCTTTACAAAGTGTTACAAAGCGGGGAACTATGAGTCAGAAGTGCCGCGTTCCAGAAATTAGGATGCTCTTCCTGAGCCACGACCCGCTAAAGTCTTTTGTTGTTTTGAGACAAAAAAAAAAATCGCATTGAGTTCTCTGCATTTAAAGTTTAGTCATCCTTTTCTTAAAGCCTTTTGATAAATGAGATCATTAAAAAAACTGAAACGATATTTAAAAGTTGGCCTCGGTGATTATAACGTTTCAAGCCTGCTTCTGTAAATTAAAACTTCTGTCTTCATGTCACCTTCCCAGTGTGAGGACTTGAACTTCAGGTACTGGAAGATCGCATGGGTCAAACACTGCCCAGTTGGGCTGTGGGACAGAACTATCCTAGCCTTGTCAACAGGAAACCACCAAACTCCAGTGCAGTATAGCGGTCAGAGCGTCAGACAATGACGTGGGAGACCCAGGCTGGAATCCACACTGTCCCAGGGAAACTTGCTGGTCTAGTCACTGGGCCAATCACTCTCTCAGCCTAACCTACCTTGCAGGGTTGTTGTTGCAATGATAAAACAGAGGGAGAGGACAATGTAAACTGTATGGGGTCCCCACTGTCAAGAACAGCATGGGATTAATGTTGACACTTTCTGGCTCTCCCATTGGCTGTGCTGTGCGCTCCATCAGCCATTGGCCCATCAGCCACCACTCAAGAGTACTCCCTCAACCCCTCCGGCTTATGGGGATGACAACGATGGAACTCTTTAATCAAACGAGATGATCGAATATGTTTAGATAGAACCCATTCATTCTGTTCAGGCCCAAAGTCCTTCCACTTGACTAGGTAGTATAGATGGCCTCTCCAGACTCTGGAATCAAGGATCTCCTCCACGACCTGGTGGAGTTGCCTGTCAATGAGGAGAGGGGGAGGAGCTGGGGCGGGGCCAAAGAGAGAGAGGTTTTTGGCTCTTGAGGGGAAAAGAGTCAGTCTCAGCCCAGTCTTCAGCATGGACAGTAGGTTTAAGTGAGAGTACAGGTGGGACTCCTGTTACCAGAGACTCCGTGGGCAATCCAGGCCACTATAGATCGTGGTGGAGAGCCAGGAGGGTAGCAGTACTGGTGGCCAGTCCTGAGGAGGAGGAGGGCTGGAGTTTCTCTCCACAACAGGAGGGGGAAAAGCAAATCCTGGCCTGAGGCCACAACCCACTACAGGGGTAGAGAGGGTGTGTGGGTAGGGACAGAGGAACTGCGTTTTTATCCTGTTTATTTTCTATGCCCCGGTTGTGTTGCAGTGCCTGTGTTTATTTTCATGCCTAACCTGTATATAGTTGAATAAATCTTCCTTTTTTGAGTTTAAAAAGCCTGGTGTGCTTTAACCACATAGTCCTCCCCGCTTTGCACGTTACCAGGGGCAAAGGAAGGCCAGGAAACACAAACGGGCCTGAATCAGGGGAGTTGCCAAACAAGTGGAATCATGACGATAAATAATAGTAAGCATTCATAGAGCACTTGTGTGTGTTCACAGTTTTGAGCGTCTTCAACTGCCTTATACCACGTCAGATCACCGATCGCTCTAAGCCAGTATTCCCCACTCTGATTGGTAGCACGGCCACCCTCCAAGGACTCAGGGGTCCTTCTCAGTTTAGCTATTCGAAAGATGTCAAGGACTGGACCTTCCAAGTCATGCAAAAGTGGGGAATGAAGCACTTAAATAAATAAGGTTTCTGTGATGGAGATACTACAGTATACTCATGTTTGACAGCAATGCTGTAATCTTCTCCACTATGCAATATCTGTCGTGAACATTTAACAAAGAAACGGAACTTTAATCCTGCCTACCAAACCAGCAATATGTCAAAAAGTCCAGCAGGGAATCTTTGCATCCTTGGATATTGTGCTCCCTGAGGGTTTCTCCTGTCTGGAGCACAGATATTACAATAGCCTGATATCTGTAGTAGCTAAAGGGAACTACCAGGTTCAAGTGTGCGTTTCTCTGAGCAGCCGTGGCTGGGGGAGAGCAGAGGAGGGCTCGTCCCTTCTTGCTGTACTTCCCAGAGGGGTCTGCCTGGCCCCTGTAGAAAACAGGATGCTGAAGTAGACATAACAAGGTTCAACTTAGTTCCTTGGTTCTGTCGTACGCTACTCAATTCTCTACCTTTTTTTAAAATCCTGCCATTCCTCCCTGGAGCGCAAGGCACCATACATCAGTCCCCCTCCTCCATATAACCCTCACAACAACCCTGTGAGGTAGGTTAGGCTGACAGTGACTGACCCAAGGTAACTCAGAAATTTTCCATGGCAGAGCAGAGATTTGAACCTGGAGTCTCTGAGTTCACCCACGGGACATCATTTCATATTTTGAACTAAAGGCATGTCAGGTGAGGGGAGAGAGAGGAAGACCTTTTCAGCACCTCAGTGTTTCTGCTGTTTCCCAGTGGGTTCAATCCCCAGCTGATGCTCTGACTTTGCGGCACCCCTTCCGGAAAAGTGCATTTATTGGGGGTGATTTTTTCTTGAATTTGGATCTGTGTTCTGCACTTCCTTGGAAAAGGGGTTGGCAGCTATGTTGTCACGTACCTGTGTTCTGCACTTCCTTGGAAAAGGGGTTTGCAGCTATGTTGTCATGTACTTCATCAGCAACAGAACCTTCTTTTTTGTGCATGTGCAGCAATGTTATAACATCATAATATTGTAGGGGGAAAAAAGGCTGGATGCATTATGGGAAACAGCACGGTTGCCACCATTTCAAAGGTCCCCTACTCCTCTTTAATCACCAGCTAGGAAAATGGCTGGTGATCGTCAAACTGGATACACCAATTCATAACATTGTTATTCAAAAATTATGAAGCATGCTAATGTCAGACTCCTGGATAGAGTTACTCTCAACAACGCTCTCTTTGGCAGTGATTTGTTTATTGAGATATAATCATATTCCAGGCTAGGTCAGTACCGTGTCAGAACTGAGGTTCTGACGGGAGAAACCAAAGATATAGGCAATTTAAACAGTGCCCCCTGTCCCCAACCACACTTCACAATAATCCTGCCTAGCTTTTGCGCTCCCTACCCCTCCCAATGAATATACCATTTCTTTATCTATCAGGCAAGCTGGCACAATCTTGGCTTCAAGGTCATCCCTGGACTTGGGAGGTATCTTGGGAGGTAGAGTTACAGCGTCTATGATAAAGCAGTTCACACGCACTCAGTCATTCACCCCCCTCAGGAATTTCCCTCCCCTTATAAATCATGGCAAACTAGAGACAGAGTTTGACAGTTAAATGTGTTGTCATGTGCTTTGTCAGGGATGGAGTCTCCTTTTTGTGTGTGTGTGTGCAGTGATGTTATAATATCATAACATTGTAAAAAAAGAAGAAAATACACCAGGAGCTGTAGGGGAAAAGAAGGAGGCTGGTGTTCATCAAACTGGATACACCAATTCATAGCAGTGTTATTCAATAATTATGAAGCACACTAAATGTGTCATCATGTACTTTGTCAGTGATGGAACCTCCTTTTTTTGCATATGCAGTGATATTTTAACATCATAAAATCGTAAAAAAGAAAAGAAAAGAAAACACAAGGAGGTTCCGTCACTGAAAGAGAAGGGGGGAATGAAAAAACAGCATAAGCATGTGGCATCAAAACCTACCTCCCAAAAATTGAAAGGAAAGGAACTTAATGGACGAATAATTGCACCATGGAGAGCTATGGGCGGAGAGAAAGGGGTGGGAACAAAAGTGTGAGGTGGTATAACCCACCCACAACAAAACATAACTGAATTTATGAATGGAAACCAAAGGAACTTCATGGACGGGCAGTTGTGTGTCACCTAGCTTCATTACCCAACTTCTCCTTGAAAAATTATGACCTCAGCACAGCAAGCAAGCATGTTCATACACCCTGTTTTGTCACGACATCATAACATTGCTGTATTGTAATGGAAAACACTACACTGCACCACAATCAATATTATGTTTTTTTTTTTTTAATGGCAGATGTCTCCAGGACAACCACCCTACTCCAGGCACATTACTGATGACACAAAATGGTGGCATGGTGGGAAAATAAATTTGAATGTGAGAATTCCTCACTGGAAAACTGTGAGTTAAGATCCGAAGAGGGGGGAAACATTGCTGAAAAGGTGGATTCGAAAAACATGGGGTTCCTAGTTATCCCTCAAATACTACAACGATAAGAATTTCTGTCCAAATAATAGCTTGCGTAACACCCAGAGAATTAATTTAGTACAAATTACAAGATTTAAACACATGCACACACGCACACAACATGCACTTATGCTCTGAGGCCCTTCATATTACTCAGGGTGAAGCCTTAATTGCTTTCCTTGTTTATCCATTATCTTTCCGAGAAATCCCATCATGAAAAGGCCATTCAGATCACATCTTGAGAAGCACAACAGACTTCATTGTTGAATAGTTTCCCCCCCTCTCTACCTCAATAGAAAGAGCTTTTAAAATAAGATGTTGCAGTACAATGGCTTGTGAGTGAGACCTGCCTCAAGACTGCCCAAGGAAACATCCTCAGAGGCATCTGGAAAAGAAGGCCCTTGAAATCTTCAGAATGGTCCTCTCTCACTGTCAGACAGGGCCACAGCTACTGGGGCAGATGGTTAGAATAATAGAATCAGAGGTCGAAGGAACCTCCAGAGTAATCTAGTCCAACCCCCTGCACAATGCAGGGAATTCACAACACTTCCCCCTCCACACCTGTAGTGACCACTGTTCCATGCCCAGAAGATGACAAGGTTTATAAGATTATGCATGAGATAGAGCAGGTAGGGAACCCTTTCTCACAATACAAGAACTCGTGGGCACTCCATGAAACTGCAGAGCGGTCGGGTTAGAACGGATAAAAGGAAGTACTTCTTCACCCAAAGAGTGATTAACACATGGAATTCACTGCCACAGGAAGTGGTGGAGGCTACAAGCATGGACGGCTTCAAAAGGGAATTAGATAAGCATATGGAGCAGAGGTCCATCAGTGGCTCTTAACCACAAGGTATAGATAGGGGCTCTGGGGCAAGTTATGCTCTGTCGTCTTGGTGCTTTGGGGGGAGGTCAACAGTGGGAGGGCTTGTAATGTCCTGACCCCACTGGTGGACCTCCTGATGGCACGTGGTATTTCTGGCCACTGTGTGATACAGAGTGTTGGACTGGATGGGCCTTTGGCCTGATCCAACATTGGCATCTCTTATGTTCTTATGTTCTTAACCTCCAGGATTGCTTCCTGACCCCCAAAGTGGCAATCAGCATTTCCCTGGGCATGTAAAAAAGGGCCACAAGAACTAAGCACTGAGGCAACCCTTCCTGCCTGCCCTCCCTCTCATGATCTGCCTAAGTTCACAGAAGTCTCAGTTATTAGGAAATCACTGGTTTTCTGTTCGCAAATTCAGCGTGCCACCTGGAATGTACTAGGTGGATCTGCCAAAAGTGGCAAGCTTTTTCTCTAGGAGCCGTAATACATATAAGAATAATGTCAAGAATACAGAGGCCCCAATTTCTAATATTCTTCATTCCTGTAAACCCCACTTTGCATGATATAAAAATGTATAAAACACATGCTGCTTCAGAGATTACATGGCCCTGCACTCCTCAAGGTACTGAAAAATGGCAGCTGCTGTTTCTGGCACATGGCTTGTTGATTGGCGAAATTGACTTGAACTTTTAAAAAATGGATTGGTAATTTATTGTAGCCGCCTGGAAGTCATGACTCAAGCAATCAGCCTGACCGAGAATTTCACATATTCCTCAGTGGCAGGGCATATATCATGTAAACGTGACCTTTCAAAAAGCAAATTAAAGAGTAAAATCACTGGGCGGGAGGCAAACCGACCGTTTTTTTTAAAAATTGCCAAACACATCAAAGCAATTTTAAAGGGAGCATCACACGGTTGTCTCCCTGGCTTCTCTACACTACAACTCCCAAGAGGCAGTGCATGAATGCACATACACAAAACAAATGCGAGCCAATTCAGAACCCCTGATTGCTGTTTTCCCTAAAGCCTTTTCCCAAACATTCACAGATGCTGCCTTGCAACTGGTAAGCCTTTATGATTCAAGACAGTTAGGCCAGTGCTAATATATTCATGCCCACTAGCATATGCTTTTCCAGATTTCACCCACTAATCCGGTTTCTTCAGCTCCTTCTTCCATTTTGAACAGTGCCCATTATTTTTGAACTCATAATATTAATCATAATGTTTTGATGGAATGCCTTTGTTTGTATCAACAATTACTTCCTCCAAACATCTGTTTGTCCCCTCAGATGGCCCACATTTAATTTAATTTAAGCCACTGACTTAACTGAAAAGACTGGGGGTGGTGGTGGTACATTATTCCTTTAGTCCAGCTAACTTTTCAATAAAAGAGATATTTCAGTCTTGCAAACTGATGGTGTGTTCAACTATGACAGAAGAATGTTACCAAACAAGTTGTGGCAAAAATATCCCAATGAATCAGTGCTGAGGAGAGGACCCTTCCATCTTTGAACAGACCCTTCCTGCCTCCACGAGTTTGGGAACCTAGCTCCTACTATCTATATATTATTAGCCACCTGTGGCCCCCATCTGCAGATAGCTAAATCCATGGATCAGGGCCACACAGAGGCTAAAGAGAACTTTCTGCAAACCTTGGGGGACCCCTAGGTTTGCAGAAAAATCTGAAAATTAAAAAAAAAATACACAGGAGAGGTTTAAATCCCCACAACCAGGGGTCAGTTTGTAGAAAAAGAGGTGCAGGAGCTCATTAGCATAACTCATTAGCATAACTTATTTGCATATGCCACACCCCCTGACATCACCAGAAGTGTCTCAGAAGGCAACACCCACCGCTCAGGCTCCACTGGACTGTTTTGGATTGCTAGCTATTGGGGGGGGGCATGCAGATCTGTCCTCACAGAGGAGGGAGAGCTTGTACCTGAATAAAACTCGGTCTTAAGGGTGCCACTGGACTGTTTTCGGCAGAGGGGCTGGGGGAAGCTCTGCAACTTACCTGGCTGCTTCTTGCTCTGACTGAGGGCTGCTGGGAGCAAGGGGTGGGGCTTGTTGCATGTGCCCGCCCCCTGGGCTCTTTACTGCCGGAGCTCAGCTCCTGTGCACTCCTGCAGGAAATGACCCCTACCCACAATAAAAAAGTGTTCTCTGCTCAGAAACACTGAGTTGTTACATGGAGATAAAAAGGTAAAGGCTTCCCTTGCCCAAAAGCTAGTCGAATCTGACTCTATGGGGTGGTGCTCATTTCTGTGTCCAGAGATTATCTGAAAACGTTTCTTTGGCCAGCATGACTAGATGCCGAGGTGCACGGAACACTGTTACCTTCCCACCTTTTTAAAAAATTTTTTGCATACCTTTAAGTGAATTACCATCACCAGTAGGATGTAATGATCAGAGTGTCGGACTGTGATCTGGAAAACCCAGGTTCGAATCCCCTCTCTACCATAGAGGCTTGCTGGGTGGCCTTGGGACGGTCACACTCTCTCAGCCTAATCTGCCTCACAGGGTTAAGAACATAAGAACATAAGAGACACCAATGTTGGATCAGGCCAAAGGCCCATCCAGTCCAACACTCTGTATCACACAGTGGCCAGAAATACCAGGTGCCATCAGGAGGTCCACCAGTGGGGCTAGGACATTAGAAGCCTTCCCACTGTTGGCCCTCCCAGGCACCAAGAAGACAGAGCATCACTTGCCCCAGAGCCCCTATCTTGTTGTTGTTGTCGTTATGAGGATAAAATGAAGGTGAGAAGAAGGATGTAAGCCACTTTGGGCCCCTGTTGGGGTGAAAAGTGGGGTATAAATGAAGTAAGTAAATAAATAAAATCATCATCACATGTTGGTAAGGGGACATAGCATTTTGCACTCCATGCCAATAATTGTGTCAACAACAGAAGAGCTAAATACTGTGATATATGATATGGAGAGTTGGGTGTGGGGAGTCCAATTATTTATCAGCTTGGCTTTATTTTCTTAAACAAGGGCTCTTCCCCCTTTCTTTAATACTCCAAGGACTTCTCCTCCAGCCTTTTTTGCTGTTTTTTTTAAATTACAGGTAACCTCTAAAGCAGATGGCAAATCTGTCATTTGGAAGTGCTGCCAAGGATGTTCCGCTTTAAATAATAAGGTGGATTCTGATTACAGTGGCCATTATCTTGTGACCCGGATCAGAATCACTGTAATTTGAAAGCAGAAGGAGTGGTGTGGCACGGCAGGTTAATGGAAGGTTTTGTAGATCTGGTAAGTGATGTCAAGTGTGTACAGCCTGGCTTGATACCAACAGGCACAAAGGATTTCAGCACTTCCTCGTGTCCCAAACCTTCCAGCTACTGGTATTGCTCAAGTCACAAGTGAACTACATCGCACAAGATGCAACAGGCTCAAATAGATGTGGGAGAGGGGGAAGTCCATCTCAAGAAACAGAAAATACATTTTGGGGCTCAGCAGCCCTGGCTTGGGGCAACATTTATCTGTCTAATTGAGTGTATTCTAATCCCATCCTTTCCCCAAGGTGCTCAGGGCAGCAGATGTTGTCCTCCCTTACCTAATCCTCACAACTGTCCTGTGAGACAGTTTAGGCCAGGGGCCTACAGCTTTTTTACAATTAAAGAGCAAAAATTCACAGCAAGAAATCAGCAAAGAGACAGCTCAAGAAAGCCTGAAACTATACTACTTCACCTCACTGATAATTGACACATTTGATAATCCATAAAGTGTCTGCAGCTTCAAACACAAGGTCTCAAAATAAGTAATAAATATGCACAGGAACACCCTGTGCTAACATGAATCTGTGAACAGTTCGCACTTGAATTATTGGCAACTGTTCACCTCTACAATTTCTCCTCCTGCGAACCATCTCTAAGAAGCCCGTTAGTCCTGTAAAGATCTTTGCCTGCTATTCCCTTTCACCCACCTAACCCTGCAATATAACTTTAAAATGATTTCATTTGCTTTTTTAAAGAGCCCCTTTGGATTCTGTATTGAGCTACATTTGGTTCTACACCCATTGGTGGATGGGCCCCTGTTTTAGGCTGAGAGTAGGACAAGGCCAAGGGCACCCAGCAAGTTATAGGGCAGCATGGGCAGACGCGAACCAGGACTACCCAGTCGTAACCTGACACTCTAAGCTAGGAGTGTCAAACTCATTTGTTATGAGGGCCAGATCTGACATAAATGAGATCTTGTTGGGCCGGGCCATGTGTGTCATAAAATGTAATGCCAGGTAGTGGAGATATAAACTTTATAAAGGACACAAACACAATGAAAGATTTTTAAAACTTTAAATAAAACATGCTTAAAACAGTAGCACTCTTGCAATATTTTGTCTATTTAACAATCTATGATAACTGACACCCCTTGTTCTGAAGTATTGCATCAAAATGTCTGTGTTGTAGAAATCCTGAGTATGCTGTTCAGGTGTGTATCTGTAAGCTGCCAACCTACTTTTAATTTATTGACATTTGTTATAAAAATCTCATGCTCGGTATTCTGAGCCTAAGACCCAGGGGAAAACATGAAATGGCTGGGCATTGTGAGCTTTGTACATAAGTTGCTTCATTTGCTGGTCAAGAACACGAGAAGGCATCCTGACACAGACTGAGGGCCGTTTGTTTGTCTACAAAACTATAGTCTTCCCCAGAGAAATAACTACATCTTCCTACAAAGGAAATGTGCTAGATGAACTTG
The DNA here is from genome assembly GCF_001447785.1 of Gekko japonicus. Lineage (NCBI taxonomy): Eukaryota > Metazoa > Chordata > Lepidosauria > Squamata > Gekkonidae > Gekko > Gekko japonicus. The sequence continues at coordinate 117,975 of NW_015161997.1, read as the reverse complement.
GTTTGGACACACACTCTCAGCCTAATCCACCTCACTGGCTTGTTGTTATTCCTCCCCTAAAATAGTTCACATTGCTTTCTTACTGAGAAAGACTGGATCATGAGGGCATGAACACAGTGAAAAGGTGGAGGGAACCCAGTTGCACCCAGGAGAGCCCTGGCATAAGGAGCCAAAACTCCCCACACACACACCCCACACACAGAACACAAAGAGCCCAACATAATACACACACAGCACTGCAAGGCACATAAAAGCTCATACCTTGAACAAAAAATTGTTGGTCTTAAAGGTGCCTGGTATTTCTGCCATGCGATTGAGGCAGCCCAGCAAAGCAAGTTCTCCCTTGTTTCCTCCTTCCCTGCCTACTCTCAGGGAGGAGCCTCAGGCATCTCCCTTGTTTCCTCCTTCCCTGCCTACTTTCAGGTGAAAGGAAAGAAAGGCTTCACTTTGTCTGCTGTATACAACTGAGGCAGCCTGGCCAGGAAGTCAGCTGTGGCTGTTTCCCTCCCTCCCCCAGGGAGGAGGAGGGAGAGGAGCCTCAGCCAGTGCTTTTCCAGGCTCTCTCAATTGCACAGGAGAGGCTTGCCTATCTATCTCTCCTGTGCGACTGAGAGAGTCTGGTAAAGTAAGCTGTGATGTAGCAGCAGCAGCAGGACTGGAAAAGAAGGCAGGAACCAGCCAGGGCCTTGCGAGCCAGAGTGCAACCCTCTGAGGGCCTGATCTGGCCCCCGGGCCGCATGTTTGACACCCCTGCTCTAAGCCCAGTGGTTCTCACTCCGCAGCTCATGGGCAGCCACAATAATAATTACCATCAGCCACAAGAGCCACATTTACTTTCATCCCTGGCATGAAGCCTGCACCTCAGGGAGGCTAGCAGCTTACCTGTTCCTCTGGCGGCTCTTTCAAAGTAGAAACCACCTGCCAACCACAAGCCCCACCAGGCAAAGTCCCTGCCCACATTCTTGAAATGTAAGATCATGTCACATTGGTGAGCCTGCTCACAAAGTCATAGGTATCGTGTTAAAGAACTACATGTGGCTTCTGAGGCAATGAGTATCACTGCTCTAACCATCATACTGCACTGGCTGCATACAAGCTTTACTTTGATCAGCCTTCAGGTAACAAAGCCTTAGCAAGGACCCCCTCCCACAATTCTGTAACTTACTTAGCAAAAGCAGGATGAGTTAATTGTAGACTAGGGAGATAAAGGTAAAGGTAAAGGTTCCCTTGCTCGAAAGCCAGTCGAATCTGACTCTAGGGTTGCGGTGCTCATCTCCGTTTCCAAGCCGAAGAGCCAGCGCTGTCCGAAGACGTTTCCGTGGTCATATGGCCGGCATGACTAAACACCAAGGTGCACGGAACGCTGTTACCTTCCCACCGAAGTGGTCCCTATTTATCGACTTGCAATTCCTTGCTTTCGAACTGCTAGGTTGGCAGGAGCTGGAACTAGAGATGGGAGATGAAAGAAGGGTCCGATTACATAAGACGTGAAACGCTAGTTGGGGTGGGGGAATTCCAGAGAGCCAAATTGGCTCCGGAGAGCAGCGTTGCAACAGAAGAGGCTTCAACATCTCTTCTTTCCACACAGGTGCTTTCGCCAGAAAAAAAAATGTCCACATTACATTGCCTGGGGGGGGGGGGGGGATTTTCCTATTTGTCCCACTGCTCGTTCTACATGTCAGCCCAGGACACACAGGGAACCAGCAGCTGGACAAACAGGACGCCACCAGTGGCAATTTTTTTGGGTGTAAATGCTCAGGGTGTAAGAGAGGAAATCTGAAGCCCCTCCTGCCCCCACACTCCCCTTCAGAGCCCATTCCCCACACACACACACACACTCACACAGTCTTTCAGAGAAGTACCGGGTCACACCCTAAGCTAGACCTGATGTCAGAAGATCATCAACAAAGCTGCTTTATACTGGGTCACAACCAATGTTCCCTCTAAGTTCTGGAATCTTTTGAGCAAAAATTCTACATTGTGAGCGACTGGCATTGAAGTTGTGAGCGAGCGATTTGACTACTGCATAACTTAGGTTGCTCTGGAGCCCTCCTTCCTGAGCTAAGACAATAATCTGTGAGCTGGAGGCTAAAAAACTGTGAGCTAGCTCACACTAACTCAGCTTAGAGGGAACACTGGTCACAACACAGTGGTCCATGGAGCTTAGGACAGTCTACTCTGGTTGACAGCAGCTATCCGAAGTATCATGTCTTTCCCAGCCTCACAACCCGTTGATGCAACTGGGGAAATGTATGTGTGCAAAGCAACCACTCAACTACTGAAAGGTGCCCTCTTTCTCCCCTCTCCTCTGAAAACTGAACATCGGATTTAAAAACGAGCATTTCCAGCTGGACTGAGTTGCAAGCTCTCACTTCAGTGCAGGATCGCACCACAATAGTATGTGAATACCATGCCTGGGTGATTGGCTCCATGGTGGGAAATAATTTTTCCCCCCTCCATTGCAGCTCCAGATAATTACTCCGAGTGAATCAGAATATGCTTCTGATCCATGGAGACAGGAGTTCTGGCTCCCTGATAATGATGGCCTCCTTTTGGTCTGTGCACCTGGGCTGTGGCTAGCCTTTGCCCTCCTCTGAAAAAGGCCTACTGGTGGGTACTGATTTACCCTAACTTGACAGCTCCCATTAGCATAAGGGCTTTTTAGAAGATAATTGGGAGCATTCATCTCTGCCATAATGCCACTGGGGTTACTGGCATGATCAGGCGTCATTTCCTAAAAAAAGAGGTCCAGGAGCTCATTTGCATAACTCATTTGCATAACTCATTTGCATATGCCACCCCCCCTGACATCACCATAAGTGTGTCAGAAGGCAACACCCACCGCTCAGGCTCCACTGGACTGTTTTGGATTGCTAGCTATTGGGGGGGGGGGAATGCGCAGATCTGCCCTCACAGAGGAGGGAGAGCTTGTACCTGAATAAAACTTGGTCTTAAAGGTGCCACGGGACTATTTTGGACTGCTAGCTATTGCGGGGGGGACATGCAGATCTGCCGTCACAGAGGAGGGAGAGCTTGTACCTGAAGGCGG